>NC_135497.1:166504921-166716845 GCF_052857255.1 Amblyomma americanum
CTCATGCTCTAGAAAGTCGAATGCCTTCTCTTGATATAGAGAAACAAGAAGACCCCGTGCGCGCCGCCGTATAGTATACTCTAGGATATCTCTCGTTACAGAAGATAAACTATGTATTTCACGGCCCGGAATGGAGCAAACCTGGTGGCAGGAAATGAGGGACGGGAGAAGAGCCCGTAAACGGCGGACGAGTAATTTTGCTAATACTTTATAATCTGTATTTAGTAACTGACACACACGTCAAGTACCGCTAATGACACACAATTCTGCACACTGCTGTACCTCTATGCTGTCTTATAGAACGCAGGAAGATGTACTGGGTTCATATAAGTGTTACGGAGGGTTTCTCCCGTTTCCTTTGGAATCATGACGCACTCGTATCAGTAAAATCGCAATGCTTAGATATTTGCATGCGCCTATTAGTTTCAACAGAATTTCAATTGAAGCTGCTTCTGCCTTTTTTTTTTCAACTTTCACGATCTTTCGAGCGCGCTGCCTTCAATGACGACCTCATTAATCATGCATTCTAGGCAAGGTAGGTTGGTGAAAACTTTATTGATTAGCCTTATGGATGACCTTATGCACGTTCTAGAAAAACGTAACCGATTGAAATTCCAAGTACTTAATCTGAAATGTTGCTGATTTCAGTCAATTACAACCGCCCAAAAATAGGTAACTGAGCATTTACAAAAGACTGTAATTGAACACTATAACGTTATTTTTCTTTCGACTTTTATTGGCATAAGACATACGATATAGAATGAGTCGGTGCGCCTTCCTTGATCTGTTGTCTACTGCAATTCACATGCTGTTAATTTTCCACAGCAGCCATTTTTCTCAATTTTTGTCGGTATTTTTGCCACGCCTCCTAGTGAAAATATCAGCAGCGACTCTGGACTCCCTCGGTGTATGCTCTGGGGGAAGGGCGGAGTGGTAATGTACGAAGACCTTGCACACGAGCTCGCATAGTTATGCAAAGCGTCGCGCTTCGTAGTTGTTCGCCCTCTGGGGAGACAAAGCCCGAGCTCACTAAACTTGACATTCTGTTGTCCCGACCGCGGCGGCTGCGTTTTTATGGAGGAAAAACGCTAAGGGGCCCGTGTGCTGTGTGATGTCAGTGCACGTTAAAGATCCCCAGGTGGTCGAAATTGTTCCGGAGCCCTCCACTACGGCACCTCTCTCTTCGTTTCTTCTTTCATTCCCTCCTTTACCTTTCCCTTACGGCGCGGTTCAGGTGTCCAACGATATATGAGAAAGATACTGCGCCATTTACTTTCCCCCAAAAAACCAATTATTATTATTATTATTGTGCCGCCGCGAAGAAATGCGAACCGCGGAACAGTGGGCTAGTCACATGCAGGACGCTCGGCCTGCATCTCCGGACATCCTCGCGCTCGTGGCTGTTCCGCAGCCCGACCATTGTCTCTCTGTTGCAAACGAATATTCCACGCTAGCACTAGTGTTTGCCACCAAATTAGTTTCCTGTCTTACAGTGGTGGGTACAGCTTATTTTTCGAATAGATGTTAATTGACTGCTATAATCGATTGCTGAAATTATAGTTTTATTATCGATAACGTTACAGCTTTAAAAAGTAATCAATACTGTACAAAATTTTTAGGGAATACAGTTTATTACAAATAATCAATTTCTTTTAACGTGTTACGTACAATAACGTTTAAAACAATTCCAACAGTTTATTCATGTTTCGGCCCTGGAACGGCCTTCGTCAGAATCAGAAGTGTGTGTGTGTGTTGGGGGGGGGGGGTGCGTGCGTGCGTGCGCGCGCTGGCGGCCGCTGCTCATTCTGTGGGGAGGTGGCCGACACCTTCCACATGTTTTGGGTATTCAGGCAAAATCCTCTTTTCCCACATCACCCCTTCCCCTACCCGAGAGGACTGGGAGGCGGCCCTGCTCGGATGCCAGGAGCTATCTGCCGAACGGGCCCTGCTTCGGCGCACCTGCGCAGCGGTCAAGACCAACGGGATATCGGAATGAAGGACTCCGCCTTGTATTGTAAGGGGCGAGACCCACTAGCGGCCCCTCCCTGAGCACCTCTCTGTGAATATAGCCAAATAGATGCATTTCACCACCACACCGCTTCATTTGCCCCCTCTAGATTGTGGCTGACTGGCTGCTCCTCGAGCGCGTGCGGTTGTAAGAAATAGAATTGATTTTAAGGAAAGGAAAGGATGCAGTAACTGCCTCACTCTTCGGTGGACACCTCAGCCGTGTGGTTCTGGGTGTCCGTTGGCCTTCGAGGCACCCTAGCCGTCTGCATACATGGCGCGTCCTCTGCTCCGCTCCTCCTCGCACTTCCTCCTGCTCTCCGGTAGCACCGCTACCGGTCGGCGTGTGTGCGGACGATTGATGTTGACGGCCGCGACTACTACGCATGGGCCAGGGATCTTCGCCATAAGAGCCAGCGCTCTAAAAGACGCTTTCGCTATAGCTGTGTGCGTGAGTACTGCATCGTGGATGTACATCACCATAGGCCTGACTACGCCTTCTGTAAGACAAATGCCTCTCCCATGTCTCTCCAATTAACCCTGTCCTTTGCCATGCTGTGGCCACGTATGCCCGCGAACTTCATCTCATCTGCCCATCTAACTTCTTCCGCCCCCTGCTACCCTTGCCTTCTCTTGGAGTCCTCTCCGTTACCCTTTCAATATTATCTAATATTGATTTGTCTTCGATGTCTGATTTCCGGTATGGGTGTACATGGGGGGTTATTTCCATTTGTGGTTAACGGTTACAGTGCATCTGACGGACATTTGGGGACGAAATGTACTGGCAAGCATACATTTAATTGCGCAGTACTAAATACAAGCGCACGTTTACGTCAGCGTCAGTCCGAATTGCGGTACCGAGGGGAGAGCCTCGTTGTTCGCTTTGAAGAGCGTTAGCTCTTACTCATCACGTTTCGAGATTTCGTGGGGCCTGCTACCACCCTTGATCACAGCGCCATCTGTGGCAGCAAATACTCATCACGTTTCGAGACTTCGTGAGGTCTCCTGTCACCCTGAGATCAAGGCGCCGTCTGTGGCTGCAACTACAAAACAGCTAATCTCGCATTTAGACTTGCAGCGCCATCTACAATAGCATTGTCGAGACCACCACCTGCCGCATGCTAATGATGACGTCATGGTCCAATGTGGCGGATAGAGGTCGAATTATGTGAGTATGGCGTCAGGGGACGAAATGGCGGCAGAGTTTCGGTTTCTCAAATCCAAGATGGCGGCCATTAAAATTGGCGGCGCCCTCTCATTCCTTTCCCGCTCACCAAAAATATCCTATAACGAGGAGGAAACTCTCGTTGCGGGACCGCTATATGTATACATTCGTTCCGCTATATATACTCCGACAACAACGGGCACCCATCCCGGGACAGTTGTAAACCGAATTTGGTAGGCAAATAAAACTATGGGTTGTGGTATAGAAATAGAACCACAATTAAATAATAGGTAAACATTGTATACATACAATTACTAATTGAAGCGTTACCATATCGCACCGCAAGCGGAATTCTAAACCCGCCTTGACCCCCCAAACGAAGCAAATTCCGTTTGGGACGTATCTTGAGGGGGTGCAACTCGACAATGGGTAGACGCGCATCGTAATTTCTCTGATCGATGGTGCTAGGCGGCGATCGTTCCGCTAGGCGGCGTGCGTGCACGCGTAGCTGAGCATGGTGGCAACCCACCCCGTTTCGAAGGGTATTACATTCCATTTCTCGAGACGAGCGGCGCATTCTTCTTCGCTTTCTTCATCTAGTGATGAATCGCAACTTATTTGTTTTTTTTTTAGTGTGTCTGATACGCATGCGTCTTCTGGTGTCCTAAGTTTGCCGTTTCTCGATTAAACTTCAGTTGTTAGCCCAGCGTTGTCCTGTGTTCTTCTTCTCCTGGTGTCTCGTGCTTTCGCTGGTGAAGTTATGTCTGAAATACACTAACTAGCCTATACGGTTACCTTGTTACAAACAGCTAACGCTCGTTACTTCAGCGTCTTCCAGACGGTACCGGGCTTTTTTTGTTATAGTTGTTGGAATATCTACGCTCTTGAAAACAATAGAAGCAGTGCAGTTTTGCGGCGTGGCATATAAACTGACACCACAAGGACCAAAGTCGGGGACCTAAGGAGCCAAAGGTGGTCCAGGCACAAACAAAACACTGCTAGGTATTCTGAGCATACTCTGTAACGCATATTTACAATGCTAAACTTCACAGTACAAATAAACATCCACTGCGTAGCACTGCTTATTGACAGCAGGTTTTTCCACTGCATGTAAGGACACTGGTGGGAAACCAAGCATAAGCGTGGCTAGAAAGGGTCACGTTCTGGATACCACAATTACGGGTTCAGCGGCTGTTCCAGCGCACAGATTACGTGATGCCATGCCCGCTCGTTCAATCCAGAGCGCTACGGGAACATGAAAATCCGGTTTCTAGAACTAAGCTTTTATTCACGTTTTTCCGTGACTGTTCGGTCATATGACTCCCATGATGTTAGTTTTTGTAATATGCATGTTTTCTTGCGGAGAGCAGCTCTAAATACGACCGTTCGTGCATTCATTACTGTTAAATTACTTCTCGTGCTAAAAAGAAACAGTATATAACACAACGCGACTTATGACCTCACAGTATGCAAAATATGAGAAGAGAAATTCATCCGTAGAAAACAATGCTCCTCGAAAAAAAACACGAAAATTGAGTAATAAATCGTATAAAGTCCGCGGAGTTTTCGATAAATCACTGAAAAGTCCGAGCACTGTTAGGCGGTTGTTTCAGCTGAACCAGAATTTTGAAAAATAGGCTTCTTGAAATATCGCGTCTGCGGCGTTGTAATAGCGGCGTTGTAACGTTGGCGGACATGAGAAAACAGGGGAATCATGTGAACTATATTAAGCTGGTTAACTAATTTGCAATAGAAAACTTTTCACCAATTACAGTTAGGTGCTTGACTGTAACTTGAGATTTCAAGCCGGCCGTTAGTAATAGCCATATTACTTCTTAGATGAAATTGCGAAGACGCGATTGCACTGGGCGCTATCGCACAGCAATTTTTTTTTGCCGTCGTGCGCCCTTTTGCGAAAAGTGCGTGGAGAGACCGCGGTGGCCGCGTTTCGACGGAGAACCGCAAAAGGCGCCCGTGTGCTGAAAGATGTCAGTGAACGTTAAACATTCCCAGGTGGTCGAAATTATTCCGGAACATCCACTACGGCACCTCTTTCTTCCTTCTTTCACTCACACTCTCTCACACACGCGGACAATCTGGACACATTTCTTATTGTGTAAGTAGTTTGTACATATTACTTCTCCCCCTATCCTCTCTTCCTGTCCCCTCACCTCTTTCATTTCATTTCTCTATTCTGCCTGCTATCCTTTATTTCCGCTGCCCCAGCTCAGGTGCCTCAGTATCGATGGCAGATGCCGAGGCTAGCAAAAATCTTTTCCTTCCTTTTTATTATTATTTTAATAAAAAACCACTTAGTACTACTTCACGGCGCAACTCAGGTTTCCACCGAGATGTGAGACACATACTGCGCCATTTCCTTTCCTCCAAAAAAATATATAATTTTTCAAAAAGAACCCAACCGCAAGAATCTCCAATCGGCACTCGGGCCCCAACTGACGCTTGCCTGCGCGCAGAAGACGCTGGAGTACAAACGCGCCTTACGCGTGCAGTTTTTTTTGTGTGTGATAAAATAATAAGAAACGTCACTTTTTTTTCGACGAAACAACTCTTAGAAATTAATAAAACAAAGACACCCCCCCCCCATCCATGAATCAGCCTTTGTGAAAATGGTCCCCATTTAACGACCGCAGCGGTGGCCAAGTGGTTGAGCATCCGCCTCGTATGCGGGAGGTGCGGGGTTCGATCCCCAGTGCCGCCGGGTACCCACCGGTGATACAATAGGTACAAGCTTTCCCCTGGTCTGGTGCTCGGCTTATTTAGGGTGAAATGCTTGGGAAATGGGTCTCTGACCCCACCTTGAGAAAAAGAAAAAATACCTTGTGACATGGCGCTCTTTGGCCATAGCTGCCCTTGCGCCATAAAAATCCATAATCATCATCATCCCCATTTAACAGTGCGGACCAGCCTCATTTTTTTTTGCATGATTTCCCGTGTAACACTGCTCCTTAATGCTGTGTACTTTTGAGTCGTGATGCTTTCGTTAGTATTCAAACTGCCACGGAGCAAGACTATACAGGAGGTGAAACTCCCGTCTGCGCGAGCGAGCGCAGGCGACCAGATAAAGTTACAGTTGTATGTGCCGACGAGAGCGCATGCAGTGGCGGCGCCTTGCGGCGCCTCGTAGAAGCAGCAGAGAAAAAAAAAAAAAATGCAGCGCCCGGGCAGGCGGCGCGCGCTCAAAGCAGCCAAGCAGACGAAACGGGTGTTTGCTTCAGCGGGCAGGGTGTGACGTTGTATTTCAGTAGTTTCTTTCCAGGCCGCCAGGCGCCGCCAGCAGGATAGTGGCGCTGCGGGCTTGTGACCTTTTCTGGTCGCCGCAGAGCAGCAGACGGCGGAGTTTCCACTCCTTATAGTCTTCCTCCGTGACTACTGTTTAGCGGGGTTAAATTATCCATTCCAGTTTCAACTCACGATGGTTTGCTGTCCGGTTCAACACGCAGCGTTTTTTATTCAATTCTCCTAATTTCATTCTGGCTACTGAGTATATAGTTGTAAACTGTTTTGTGTTAAAGTTCCGCCTACCTGACTTGGATACGTTTTAGCAGCACTGTAAGCGCAAGGAACGAACAACATATGACCGACGCTACAGCGATGGCAATCCTGCCACCCATGCTTTTAAATGTCGTCGAAGAACGCGTCCAAGCGCGCTTACCACCTGCCATCTTCAGGATTGATGAGCAACCTATCGAATTTACTGAACAGAGTCGAAAATATGCAAAAAAAAGAGAGCAAAAGATGTTTCATGCGTGCAATTTAGGATTTCGCGCCTATCCACTCTGTTGTTTGCAGCGCCCCCAAAGCTGCAACATCGTTTCCTTAAACGCAGTGCGTAGATGTGGCGACGCTCTCGCACACAAGCAAGAAATAACTTATCATTTTTGCAAACTGCAGAAAATATTAATACGATATTTCATTTTCAACCAATTCAAAATTCAACTACGCAAGCACTATCATCATTATGAGGCGCATTACTGTTTCCGTCATAGGTTCCCGCCAAATACCGGGTGTCTGCCAGCGGCGTCTGCTCGAAATCGGTGTTCGCGAATTGCGCGTGCTTGCTGGCTGAAAGCTTGTCTTGAAGGATTCGGATGTGTGTGAAGACTACGAAACAGCGTCGCCGACGCGTTGTGCTCGGCGTGAGATGGGTAGCGGCCAAGCAAAGATGACCCAGAAAGCGGCTGCTCTTTCGGCTGGTTCTGTGCAGACAGTGATGCGACCCGGTTGCCACCAACGAAAGCAGCAAGGCAAGTGGGTGAAAACGATTAAGATATCTTCATTTTCTTCATTAGCTGGGAGCTACCGCATTGACGCTCGTGTTTTGGCAAAGTATAACGTTAAGACGGTCATCTCCAAAGGACGCTTCGGTCGAGTGCTGCGAGTGGAGAACAAGCTATCAAAGCAGCTGTACGCTGTAAAAATAATAGAAACTGAAGTTGACTCTCACGTTGAGACCGAACTGGCGGTGCTAAGGCGTGTCCGGCACACGAATGTGGTGCGGCTGGACGAAGTAATTCGCGTCGGCGGTCTTGTTTACATGGTTATGGAACTGGCGACTGGTGGCAGCCTGCAGGACAAACTAGAAGTGCACGCTCCGTTCGTCGAAACTGACGCGGCTCGCGTCATTCACATGCTGACCTGTGGCCTAGCGCAGCTGCACGGCCTGGGAATTGCGCATCGGAATCTAGAGCCAGAAAATGTGTTGTACGAGCATCCGGGCGCTGGAGCCAAGGTGCTGATAACAGAATTTGGCCTGGCCAGTGCTCCCACGGCGGGCCGAGAGGCGTGCATGCACACCGTGTGCGAAGGGAAGCTCCGCTACATGGCCCCCGAAATGGTCTCACGACGGCCCTACACCCATGCCGTGGACATGTGGGCGCTGGGGGTGATCACGCACGTCCTGCTCACCGGTGTGTTGCCATTCGACGCGCACAGCGACGCCGCCGTGGTGCAGCTGATCATGGGCGCCCAGCTTTCCGTCGCGCCGGAGGTGAGTGTCGCCCACACGCTTGCTGATCGCTGGCTCTAACGCGCGCAAGAGAAGTCGCCAACCGCTGCGAGTGAATGCTAATTTTGGCCGCCTGATTAAATGCGATTCTGTAAGCTCCTTTCGCCAGTTCTGTGTATACACACGGCGATAATAGGGTGATTCCATGCTGGCGCCTGTCTCGTCGCAGACTTTGCTTTGGATGCGATGAAGCAACTAGACTGACCAAGCCCTGTATAAAGTAGAGGGGTTGTGCATATTGTCAGAGAAGCAAGTATGCTGGGAGTTAAGACGTTGCTTCAGTACAGAAAGTTCCAGCACTGGTTCTACAAGCAAGAGACATCGGCGAGACCTCCGAAAACGAGCCGCTTCGGCCCATATTCAATGTCGAACGCGCGCCTTGGTTGTCATATAGGTTCAGAACTGCCTACTTCGAGATTAAAAAGACTCCCTGAGTACCGCCCTAACGTGCTTCAGGGTGCATATTTGTTCGCTCTTCATTTAAAATTACTGCGTTATGACTAATTAAAGCTTTGGAGCGCTCGACTGCCGGCTGTCTGCTACATCAACGCGGAAAGCTGCGGACGAAGCTTACCTTCCGTTTTGTGGTTCTCATCTTCTGCAGCTGTGACATTCCAATTTGCTTCCAACGTACCATCCGCAAAGGAAACCTCCTGCATGCCCATGCGCGCTGTCACTTGGGCAGAACCATGATTGACTGTGGACGCGCATACAGGCTGCAAGTTATGGGCGCGCATGCGCACGCGACAACGTCAAGGGCTGCCGTTCTGCTGTTGTGAGCGAAAAAGCAGGTAGCCCGTATGCCACCTAGGACACGTGCACTTGTGATCTATCATCACAACCTTCCCACCGTGGCAGGTGACAACCTGCCCATTGGGTTGTGAGCAAACTGCCCACCGGGCATGGCAGATGGCAGTTAAATTAATAATTGGTTGGGAGAGGTTGTTCGGGAAGAGCAACAAGGGTGCCAAAAGCCCCACCAGTGGCTGTGTTTGAAACAGCCACCTGCTGGGGAAGTGGCGCATCGCTTAAACGCTGCATCACTGCGCCAGAAGTGGTATGAGGACTCTCCGCGATCTATGAAAGTAACAAAACACGTTGTGAGGCTAGTTGGTGAAGCATGATTTCTTCAAGAAGTTTTTTTTAGCGCTACATAAACGGCAGTGACACAGAAAGAAGTGCACGGGACGGGTTCTGACTCCAACTATGTTTAATGAAGCAGACACATTCTGCATTTATACACAATGAAGGACCGGAGCGCATGGCGATGTGAAATTTCCTGTATACATTAGGGAGCGCAGACTGCATCTTATCGTCTATTTAATAATCTGTATTCGCTGTCTCGCAGGAAGACTGATGTGGTGCTGACGCGCGTGTCGCCCCTTTCTTTGATAAAAAACGCTTCGGACAATTCGCGTGCTAATCTGTCCTTACTTCTGCTTAGAATTTCGATACGCTCAAGTCGTGGCTCACAGTGTTGATAGCTCTCATCTTTGCAGGAGCGGCAGTGGGGGGGGGGGGGGGGGGGGGGGGTAGATTTTCAAACGAGTTGGAAACGTGAACGTTCGTGTTCCGTGGCACGTTCGCTCACACAGCGGCCAGTCTGCCCGACATATACTTTGCCACATTTAAGGGGGATTTCATATACCACACCTGTGGCACACTGCACGTACGGCTTTGTGTGTTTACTACAAATCACAAAAATGTTCCGCGCTGCGCTCTGGAACATCAAGAGCGGACATGTGTTTCACTCACGTGAGAAAATCAAAACTCTTTCAAGGAACACAACTCTTCCATCACCTCGATAACTTCAAAACATAGCTGCTTGTACACTTCACGCAGCTTAAATATGTTTTCTTTGAAGTAACCTCGGACAGACCGCGCATTTTCATCGCAGTGTCGTACAGCCATCCTTTTTCGCCAAATGCTGTGCAGGCCAAGAAGGAAAATTACATCGTATTTATAAAGATCCGCCTCAACGTCCAGCAATCGTATACCATACGGCGTCAAGGGTAAGTCTTTGTTTATTGTACGCTGGAGCACGCCCCAAGAGAGCAGCGCATCCCAGCAATCAATAAAGACGTGTTCACTCTGGTTTGTGACACAACAAGCAGTCAGCACCCCATGAAAAAAAAAAACAATCCCTTCTCCTCCATCCATGTTTTAACCGGCAACGTACCATTGCACTCTTTTTAAAACATTTCCTCCTTGGCCTCCACTATACAGAGGTCTATATATTGGCTCGGGGAAGACACAGTCAAGCAAATCTTTTAGCGATTTCTTACGCGTGACATTTGATAGGTATTCCAAAATTAAACCGAGAATTTAGAAACCGGAAAGCAAAGATCACTTCTTTCAAAATCTACTTTCACTGTATCGCATCCCGTCTACAGTGGAAATAACATAGTTTGGCAAAGCCGAAGAAAGCCTCACTTGAATAAAAGCCCTTAGGAAAGGGTCGCGTTGATCTCGAAGAAACATAAATCGTGACACCACCTGCCTCAGGTACAAGTGTGGCAAGGAAAGACCCCCTTTTCTCAAACGCAGAAATAAATGATCACGTTTATTCCTCTCCCATGAGGCCTGCCAAATAAAAACTGCAAAGAAAATGAAACTTTTCAATGTTAAGTCGAGAGCAAGAAAGGACTTGGAACAAATAGCACACTTTTGAAACCAGGTATACATTACATATGTTTGCGCGCGCAAATATGGACAGTTCCTTTCCCGACCCTTTCTGTGTACGCGTTGACAGTTCTTGAATTTTCTCCTTCCAAAAGTCATCGTTATCTCGATATTTTTAAAGAGGAACACGTAGGTATTTGGAAGGGACATGTGACCATCTTACACTTGCATGAAACAAAGGGGCTGATGTCCAGTTCCCGTGCCAAAACCCCGCAAATTTGTCCAGATTAACAACGCGATTGGTTACATCACAAAACCTGCGAACAACCGACACCGCATGTTCTATGCTGCGGTCTGTGATCGCTACAAAAAATTGCCACATCATCGGCATAAGCCGGTACTTTAATTTCACATGCTTCTAGTTCAAAACCATGAATAGAGCTGTTATTTATTACATTCCGGCCAAGTGGCTCTAGGTACAGAGCGAAAAGTAACGGTGACAATGGGCAGCGTTGCCGCACGGATGCTCTCACGGCAAGCTCTCGGCTAACAACCAGATTCGCGGTACAGTTACTATAAGCCATTTGAACCCCTTTTAAAATTACTTCCCCAACACAGACATGTTCGAGGATATAAAAAAGAATATCATGACATACACGATCAAAGGTCTTCTCTAAACCAATTGCAACACTGCGACTCGCCTAAAGTCAGCGTCACAGCATTCCAGTATACTCCGAGTGACATGAACATTCGTGAAGATGGTCCGCCCTTGAATTCCACACGTCTGGTCCATGGGGGGAAACCAAGATGTCCATAACTGACTGTAAACGTTTGGCTAATGCTTTCATAAAAAATTATAATCAACATTAGTAATCGTTATCGGCCGATAACCAGTAACTTGCTTAAGCTTATCAGGATTGTCAGTTTTTGGTATAAGTTCTGTAGGTGCACGGGAAAAATCGGGTGGTAAAATAGCCATTCTAAATGACTTCATAAACGCGTTGTAAAATGAGAGCAGTTTTGCGTTTGAACGCCTAATAAAATTCCGTTGTTATCCCGTCAGGACCTGGCGATTTCTCCAAGTGAAGCTCATCAACAGCGTATTCCAATTCCGCTGTTGATAAGTCGGCAGACAGGATGTCTGTCTTCGCTGGTCAGTTGGGGTAATAGATTTAAAAATTCAGCCTAAAAGGCCGTCTGTACATCCGCCGATTTGGAAGCCAACAAATCACGGTAATACTGACTGAAAGACTCCCTTATCACCTTCGGATCTTCCGTCAGAGTACCTTTGTTTTCAAGTTCTACGATATCTTTCCTTACAGCGTATCTTGTTTTTGTCGTCAAATTCCGCCTACTGTGCATATCAACTGCCAGCAAGCGATCCGTTCGTGCCCGGATTGCAGCTGCCTGAAACCTTGTCGCACCGATAACGTCAAGCTTGGCTTTAACTTCGCTGATAAGATCAGAGTACAGCCCCGGAGCTCTATTTTCCTCCATAATTAATTCTTTCAACATCTGTTTTAGGTTCTTTTGTTGAGCTTTTTCAGCATGTTTGATTTCTACAGACCCTTCGGTAGCCCTCATTTTGACATCAACTTTAAATTCCTCCCACTTTTCTGCCCAACTTTTCTCATAACTCAACCAAACTTTTTGTGACACTTTGTTTGTAAGAGAAACGTGTCTTCCTTTAATAATTTTGCATTGAGCTTCCGCAAGTCCCAGCTGAATTTCGCTTGAGGTGTCGGGTTTTTTGCCATGGTGAATATGGCACAACAGTGATCGCTAAATGTAACCGGTTCGACGATGTAGTTATCACAAATCGCGATTAGCTCAAGGGAAAAGTAAGCTTTATCTAGCCTAGCATGACTACGCCCTTGGAAATGTGTATAATGACGTCTCATTCCTCCCTTTGCAAACTGGGCTATGTCTTCAAGTGAATACTTTTCAATGTTTTCTTTCAAGAAAACAGCACTTTCGGTAACCGCTGAGCTTGATCGGTCATCTGCACTGAGAACACAACTGAAATCCCCCCAAAGAATGACAAGTCTATTGCATTTGATGTACGCACACAGTTCCTGGAAGAACAGAAGACGTTCACGCGGTTTTGTAGGAGGATACCGAGGCGGATATAGTGCTGTTGCAAAGAGTCCAAGCTTAGTTTGGAAACCTACCCGGTAACGCCCAACACACTTGCTCTCTCGCATCGTTACTAACTGTGCCATGGATAAGGTGCGAATAAATAAAAATAAACACCGCCTTGCCCCGGGTGAGGATCGAACTCAGGACCTTCAGATTATGAGACTGACACGCTGCCTGCTGCGCTACCGAGGCGGATGAAGTGCTGCCGCAAAGGGTCGAAGCCTAGGTGCAAACCTACGCAGCACGGCCCAATACACGTGCTGTCTTCCAGCGTTATCAGCGACAAAGGGCGGCAACCTCATGAGGTCGACCTCAACCTCACGTCGTGAGGTGAGGTTGAAGTGACGTCGGCGACGGCTCGAAATTTTGTGAGTGTGGTCAGCAAATCAGACCTTAACCTCACGCGTGAGCTTGAGGTTGAGTGAGGTCGTCATTCAGTGAGGTCGAAATTTTGAGGTCGAGATTTTTCGAAGTTGTCACATCTTACTCCGACGAGTGCCGCTTCCGAAGCGGAGTTGCAGCGCATCTCCGCAGTATTCATGCAATGACGCTTGGTGTTCGCTTTCCCCTGTCTAGACAACCGGATGCCGCAGTCCGCTCTTAGCATTCGGTGCTGCGCTGTAATGTCCGTTCATCCCGAGCCGACAGGAAGACGCACCCTTCTGGTCTTCCTGGAAGCAGTGCTGCTGTCACAGCACTCCACTCTCCCTCCCCCTTGACCCGCTACCCGTGACTGCCTATACCGATCGGCTCAAACTCCCGGGAGCGCGCAAAGCACGCAACTCACGTTGACCCGCAGTAGCTTTGTTTGATGCCGCAAACAAACAAGTTCAGTCCAACAAGCACGCAATTAATTCGTCGCAGCGCGGGTGGCCCCAAGCAAGACTGTTTCGTGTTCATGCTCGTTGCCGGCGCTGACGTCATGGCTCTTGCCTTGCAATAGAATAAAGGGGATCCTGCTGTACACATAGAGAAATTCAGTATTCCACGTGTGTACACTAATTATGAAAAGAAAACCCGCGCATTTTATGTACCTTCATGTTTCTACAGATTAAAAACCGACAACACCTTCACCTCTGTTCGAAAAATTAAGGTGTTTATACGGTCATTTGTGCAGTCAAATGAATGACACCATGTGCTTTTCGTATGCTTCCCTTATTAGACAATTCATTTGGAACAATGCTCTTTCTTTATATGTAGTGCTCAAAAGATAATTCAGTTGCAAAAATGCCCTGTCTGGTTTTTTTAAATGTGTATCGAGGAAAATACAATCTTGTTCATATACGATGCCAGTACTAATACCTTGTTTCGAGCTTCGCTACTTTGCGACATACATGTGCTTGTTTATTTCTTTTGAACATTTATGTGCTTTCGATATTATGTTTTCTTTTTTGTTTTTGTGCAATGCTTTGTCCTGATGCAGTCGTGCTGTACTGCCCAGCCACGCTCACAAGCATCAATGCTAAAGCGGGCTGGTTGCTATCATGTACAATTGCCTGGAAATAAAGTATAATAATAATAATAATTATTATTATTATCATCATCACAAGCTGAATTAACAGAAACTGGAGTAGTCAGCACAGGCGAGAGAATATGATTCATTTCATGCTGTCCCTTACGACGACATCTGCTGATTTGATTAAAAAAGCATGAAGCCAGAAACACCTCTATAACACCGTCGAAGCTTTTGATCGGTGACTTCCCCTTTCGAATCTCACACTAATTCTGTCTATTCCCGCTCCGTAATGCAAGCAGATGCAAACATAATTTCACTTTTTATCCTTCCAAATAACCTCTCTTTTGGTCTCCGGTTCCTTGTTACTTCTCGGAAATTCGCTTATTGCCGAAACATCGCAACACGAGACGAACGCGCCGGCATAGCGGTGTTACAGCGGCGAAAAAGTGCAAAACTATTATGAACGTATGGTGATGTGGTATCTGAATCCTTTTACTTTTTTTTAATAAAGATGTGTGAATAGAACTGGTTACATGCTCTCGCTGTGCTGCTGAGTCGCTCTTTCAAACCTTCTAATATGACGTTTAATGGGGCACACAGTTGTTTGCTTCTGTTTTTAGTGTGCGATTTTTGTTTGTATGTTTCTAATCATTCTCTCTTTTTTTTTTCTTTTCTCGTATGGGATCAGTTAGGTTGGCGGCCTGCCTTACAGACGGCCAGGCACTACACGTTATCTTTCCTTTAAGTATTGTGCAGAGACCTATCGTTCACTTCAAAAGGCTTCGCAGAATGCTCACGCGGTGCTCGCCGGTAAAAAACGTCGATGATGCTGGCGTACCATTGATTAGTTCAGTTTTGAACAAAAACAAGTGATTGACTTAAAAGCAGCTTGTCTCAGAATTCTGTTGAGGCGTATGAGTATTTAGGCGGTTTTTTTTTCCCCGGGGGGGGGGGGGGATATGAGCGAAGAGCCATAGTGCTCTTGGCAGAGAGAGCGGTTCACGCTGCCCACTCTAGGCCAGTTGTTTTGACCCGTGTGATTTTAATAGTTCTCATCGTGTTCGGAGACGTAATCTAGCCCTTTCTTTCAAAATGCCGCGGGATCACCGAGTCATCGGAGAATTCCCAGGATTTCGAAACCATTACCATCGCCACCTGGAGGGAAGTGGCGGAAACGGGCAGAGTTTTGCCCTCACAGGAACATCAGCATCATCATCCCTATTTATTAGCAGCAGGTATTCCTCTTTTCCAGCACAATAATTGTCTTCGGTTGCTGGGTAATGTTCAATATTTAATCAATATTCTGGCAACTTTTAATTTGGTAGCGGTATACAAGACTTCCCCGGGCTCATAAGGATACACTATTAGCATCATAATCATCGCCATCATCTCATGAGTCAAAGGCATGTGTCGTTGCACGATCTTTGCAGTATGTCACACATGACAACTGGCGCGTTTACCTGCTGGACAATCCCAAGTGTCATTAATGTGGACCGAGTTGTGGGCACTCTTGTAATGCGTCATGCGCGCATGTGTAGTAATATGGGATTCATATGGACCTTGAAATGGGGGTAGAAGGGGGTGGATGGGGGCCTGGTATGACGAGAAATTACATCGTTGTCACGTGAGTAGGTGTGATGTCATATTACAGCATCGTCACGTGACTAGGTTTGATGGCACAATGCATAGCTGTCACGTGACCTGGTATGGCGTCGCACTCATATGATGTCATCACTAATTATACTATCAGTCTTCGCGTTATCTAATTATATTATTTATCATTATGTGACATCATCATCATCGTCGCGTGACTCGTCGGTTCGTGACGTCCCTGGTGCCGTTTCTTGCGGACACTTTTTTGTGGATATGACCTTGAAATTGAGCCATTTAATGCTTTCGCATTAATAAAAGAACCCGCTCACTTGTACACAGACAAACAAAAATTGGCGGACGCTTAGCTTCGCCTTTATAAGAGTGGAACGCGACAGCCTGTTGCAGCACTGCCAGGGAGTCCACGGAACGCCATCGCCCGTTCGGCGCGACGCCTTGCCCGTTAGACAAGTCGCCCTGCTATGTACAGTGAAACGGACGCGCGGAGCGGCAAACCATGTAGAAGCGCTGCCAGGCGCCTTGCCGAAACGCGCGGGACTCAAGTTGCAGTCGTAGTTCATCGGCACATCGTTCTCGACAAACCCGATGCCTCGAACGCCAGCATAGCTTCCGCGCCGAACGAACGGGCAGCAAGCCGCACGCTTCGTGGTGAACGCGCCTTGGATGTGCGCTGCGTTGTTAATAATAATAATTGGTTTTGGGGGAAAGGAAATGTCGCAGTATCTGTCTCATATATCGTTGGACACCTGAACCGCGCCGTAAGGGAAGGGATAAAGGAGGGAGTGAAAGAAGAAAGGAAGAGAGAGGTGCCGTAGTGGAGGGCTCCGGAATAATTTCGACAACCTGGGGATCTTTAACGTGCACTGAATTTGCAAAGCACACCGACGGCTTAGCGTTTTGCCTCCATAAAAAAGCAGTCGCCGCGGTCGGGTTCGAACAGGGGAACTTCGGATCAGTAGCCGAGCGCTCTAACCACTGAGCCACCAAATCAGAAGCGTGACAAGTGAGCCCTGCACTATCGAGCCGTAGCGAGTTATGAAAGGCAGCTACGAATACTGTGCATGCGCGTGCGTAGAGTCACTTAGCTGGATGCACATTTTCAGTCGTACCTTTCTGGCAGCAGCGTAACGCTTGCGCCCTTTAACTCGAGGGCTGTTCGTTCAAGAAGAGCGCGGATGTGAGCAGAGGTTCAGCTTCTTAATGCCATGGCTCTGCCGCTTCCAACGGAGCGTGGGCCTTTGTGTACGATAGGGAGCTCGCAACAGTCGGTAGAATTCTTTTTACACTTTGCTACAATCAAGCTGAAAGAAATTTCCTCAGCCGCCACTACACAGCGATTGCCGAAAGATCGTGCTCCTATTTGACCCCAATCCTCTATACAGACGTTTTTTTTCCGCGCAAGAAGCAATGAAATATGATGACGGTGTCTTGGCCTGCACCATCTGCAGGTCCTATCTTTTAATGAAGCTTCCGTGGAAGCTTCCCTACGGAGACAGACGACAAACACCGCTAATGACAGACAATTCTGCACACTGCTGTACCTCTATGCTGTCTTATAGAATGCAGGAAGATGTACTGGGTTCATATAAGTGTTACGGAGGGTTTCTCCCGTTTCCTTTGGAATCATGACGCACTCGTATCAGTAAAATCGCAATGCTTAGATATTTGCATGCGCCTATTAGTTTCAACAGAATTTCAATTGAAGCTGCTTCTGCCTTTTTCTTTTCAACTTTCACGATCTTTCGAGCGGGCTGCTTTCAATGACGACCTCATTAATCATGCATTCTAGGCAAGGTAGGTTGGTGAAAACTTTATTGATGAGCCTTATGGGTGACCTTATGCACGTTCCAGAAAAACGTAACCGATTGAATTTCCAAGTACTTCATCTGAAATGTTGCTGATTTCAGTCAATTATAACCGCCCAAAAATAGGTAACTGAGCATTTACAAAAGACTGTAATTGAACACTATAACGTTATTTTTCTTTCCACTTTTATTGGCATAAGACATACGATATAGAATGAGTCGGTGCGCCTTCCTTGATCTGTTGTCTACTGCAATTCACATGCTGCTAATTTTCCACAGCAGTCATTTTTCTCACTTTTTGTCGGTATTTTTGCCACGCCTCCTAGTGAAAATATCAGCAGCGACTCTGGACTCCCTCGGTGTATGCTCTGGGGGAAGCGCGGAGTGGTAATGCACGAAGACCTTGCACACGAGCTCGCATAGTTATGCAAAGCGTCGCGCTTCGTAGTTGTTCGCCCTCTGGGGAGACAAAGCCCGAGCTCACTAAACTTGACATTCTGTTGTCCCGACCGCGGCGGATGCGTTTTTATGGAGGAAAAACGCTAAGGCGCCCGTGTGCTGTGTGATGTCAGTGCACGTTAAAGATCCCCAGGTGGTCGAAATTGTTCCGGAGCCCTCCACTACGGCACCTCTCCCTTCGTTTCTTCTTTCATTCCCTCCTTTACCCTTCCCTTACGGCGCGGTTCAGGTGTCCAACGATATATGAGAAAGATACTGCGCCATTTACTTTCCCCCAAAAAACCAATTATTATTATTATTATTGTGCCGCCGCGAAGAAATGCGAACCGCGGAACACTGGGCTAGTCACATCCAGGACGCTCGGCCTGCATCTCCGGACATCCTCGCGCTCGTGGATGTTCCCCAGGCCGACCATTGTCTCTCTATCGCGAACGAATATTCCACGCTAGCACTAGTGTTTGCCACCAAATTAGTTTACTGTCTTACAGTGGTGGGTGCAGCTTATTTTTCGAATAGATGTTAATTGACTGCTATAATCGATTGCTGAAATTATAGCTTAAAAGAACGTCTTGCTGGGCAAGTTGGTACATCTTTGGATTACAGGCGCGAAAACAGACAGACCACAAGGTAGATAAACGGGACGGAGTTTTATTATCGATAACGTTACACCTTTAAAAAGTAATCAATACTGTACAAAATTTTTCGGGAATACAGTTTATTACAAATAATCAATTTCTTTTAACGTGTTACGTACAATAACGTTTAAAACAATTCCAACAGTTTATTCATGTTTCGGCCCTGGAACGGCCTTCGTCAGAATCAGAAGTGTGTGTGTGTGTTGGGGGGGGGGTGCGTGCGTGCGTGCGCGCGCTGGCGGCCGCTGCTCATTCTGTGGGGAGGTGGCCGACACCTTCCACATGTTTTGGGTATTCAGGCAAACTCCTCTTTCCCCACATCACCCCTACCCGAGAGGACTGGGAGGCGGCCCTGCTCGGATGCCAGGAGCTATCTGCCGAACGGGCCCTGCTTCGGCGCACCTGCGCAGCGGTCAAGACCAACGGGATATCGGAATGAAGGACTCCGCCTTGTATTGTAAGGGGCGAGGCCCACTAGCGGCCCCTCCCTGAGCACCTCTCTGTGAATATAGCCAAATAAATGCATTTCACCACCGCACCGCTTCATTTGCCCCCTCTAGATTGTGGCTGACTGGCTGCTCCTCGAGCGCGTGCGGTTGTAAGAAATAAAATTGATTTTAAGGAAAGGAAAGGATGCAGTAACTGCCTCACTCTTCGGTGGACACCTCAGCCGTGTGGTTCTGGGTGTCCGTTGGCCTTCGAGGCACCCTAGCCGTCTGCATACATGGCGCGTCCTCTGCTCCGCTCCTCCTCGCACTTCCTCCTGCTCTCCGGTAGCACCGCTACCGGTCGGCGTATGTGCGGACGATTGATGTTGACGGCCGCGACTACTACGCATGGGCCAGGGATCTTCGCCATAAGAGCCAGCGCTCTAAAAGACGCTTTCGCTATAGCTGTGTGCGTGAGTACTGCATCGTGGATATACATCACCATAGGCCTGACTACGCCTTCTGTAAGACAAATGCCTCTCCCATGTCTCTCCAATTAACCCTGTCCTTTGCCATGCTGTGGCCAACGTATGCCCGCGAACTTCATCTCATCTGCCCATCTAACTTCTTCCGCCCCCTGCTACCCTTGCCTTCTCTTGGAGTCCTCTCCGTTACCCTTTCAATATTATCTAATATCGATTTGTCTTCGATGTCTGATTTCCGGTATGGGTGTACATGGGGGGTTATTTCCATTTGTGGTTAACGGTTACAGTGCATCTGACGGACATTTGGGGACGAAATGTACTGGCAAGCATACATTTAATTGCGCAGTACTAAATACAAGCGCACGTTTACGTCAGCGTCATTCCGAATTGCGGTACCGAGGGGAGAGCCTCGTTGTTCGCTTTGAAGAGCGTTAGCTCTTATCACGTTTCGAAATTTCGTGGGGCCTGCTACCACCCTTGATCACAGCGCCATCTGTGGCAGCAAATGCTCATCACGTTTCGAGACTTCGTGAGGTCTCCTGTCACCCTGAGATCAAGGCGCCGTCTGTGGCTGCAACTAGAAAACAGCGAATCTCGCATTTAGACTTGCAGCGCCATCTACAATAGCATTGTCGAGACCACCACCTGCCGCATGCTAATGATGACGTCACGGTCCAATGTGGCGGATAGAGGTCGAATTATGTGAGTATGGCGTCAGGGGACGTGTATGGCGTCAGGGGACGAAATGGCGGCATAGTTTCGGTTTCTCAAATTCAAGATGACGGCCATTATAATTGGCGGCGCCCTCTAATTCCTTTCCCCCTCACCAAAAATATCCTAAAACGAGGAGCAAACTCCCGTTACGGGACCGCTATATGTATGCATTCGTTCCGCTATATATACTCCGACAACAACGGGCACCCATCCCGGGACAGTTGTAAACCGAATTTGGTAGGCAAATAAAACTATGGGTTGTGGTATAGAAATAGAACCACAATTAAATAATAGGTAAACATTGTATACATGCAATTACTAATTGAAGCGTTAGCATATCGCACCGCAAGCGGAATTCTAAACCCGCCTTGACCCCCCAAACGATGCAAATTACGTTTGGAACGTATCTTGAGGGGGTGCAACTCGACAATGGGTAGACGCGCATCGTAATTTCTCTGATCGATGGTGCTAGGCGGCGATCGTTCCGCTAGGCGGCGTGCGTGCACGCATAGCTTGAGCCACCGCCCGATGTAAAGGGTTCAGCCGTATTCATCCATCCATCCATCCCTGAGCATGGTGGCTATCCACCCCGTGTCGTAGGGTATTACATTCTATTTCTCGAGACGAGCGGCGCATTCTTCTTCGCTTTCTGCATCTAGTGATGAATCGCAACTTATTTGTTTTTTTTTTGTTTTTTTTAGTGTGTCTGATACGCATGCGTCTTCTGGTGTCCTAAGTTTGCCGTTTCTCGATTAAACTTCAGTTGTTAGCCCAGCGTTGTCCTGTGTTCTTCTTCTTCTGGTGTCTCGTGCTTTCGCTGGTGAAGTTATGTCTGAAATACACTAACTAGCTTATACGGTTACCTTGTTACAAACAGCTAACGCTCGTTACTTCAGCGTCTTCCAGACGGTACCGGGCTTTTTTTTGTTAGTTGTTGGAATATCTACGCTACTGAAAACAATAGAAGCAGTGCAGTTTTGCGGCGTGGCATATAAACTGACACCACAAGGACCAAAGTCGGGGACCTAAGGAGCCAAAGGTGGTCCAGGCACAAACAAAACACTGCTAGGTATTGTGAGCATACTCTGTAACGCATATTTACAATGCTAAACTTCACAGTAGAAATAAACATCCACTGCGTAGCACTGCTTATTGACAGCAGGTTTTTCCACTGCATGTAAGGACACTGGCGGGAAACCAAGCATAAGCGTGGCTAGAAAGGGTCACGTTCTGGATACCACAATTACGGGTTCAGCGGCTGTTCCAGCGCACAGATTACGTGATGCCATGCCCGCTCGTTCAATCCAGAGCGCTACGGGAACATGAAAATCCGGTTTCTAGAACTAAGCTTTTATTCACGTTTTTGCGTGACTGTTCGGTCATATGACTCCCACGATGTTAGTTTTTGTAATATGCATGTTTTCTTGCGGAGAGCAGCTCTAAATACGACCGTTCGTGCATTAATTACTGTTAAATTACTTCTCGTGCTAAAAAGAAACAGTATATAACACAACGCGACTTATGACCTCACAGTATGCAAAATATGAGAAGAGAAATTCATCCGTAGAAAACAATACTCCTCGAAAAAAAAAACACGAAAATTGAGTAATAAATCGTATAAAGTCCGAGGAGTTTTCGATAAATCACTGAAAAGTACGAGCACTGTTAGGCGGTTGTTTCATAATAATAATAATTGGTTTTTTGGGAAAGGAAATGGCGTAGTATCTGTCTCAGCTAAAACCAGAATTTTTAAAAATAGGCTTCTTGAAATATCGCGTCTGCGGCGTTGTAACGTTGGCGTACATGAGAAAACAGGGGAATCATGTGAACTATATTAAGCTGGTTAACTAATTTGCAATAGAAAACTTTTCACCAATTACAGTTAGGTGCTTGACTGCAACTTGAGATTTCAAGCCGGCCGTTAGTAATAGCCATATTACTTCTTAGATGAAATTGCGAAGACGCGATTGCACTGGGCGCTATCGCACAGCAATTTTTTTGCCGTCGCGCGCCCTTTCCGAAAAGTGCGTGGAGCGACCGCGGTGGCCGCGTTTCGACGGAAAACCGCAAAAGGCGCCCGTGTGCTGAAAGATGTCAGTGCACGTTAAAGATTCCCAGGTGGTCGAAATTATTCCGGAACATCCACTACGGCACCTCTTTCTTCCTTCGTTCACTCACACTCTTTCACACACGCGGACAATCTGGACACATTTCTTATTGTGTAAGTAGTTTGTACATATTACTTCTCCCCCTATCCTCTCTTCCTGTCCCCTCACCTCTTTCATTTCATTTCTCTATTCTGCCTGCTATCCTTTATTTCCGCTGCCCCAGCTCAGGTGCCTCAGTATCGATGGCAGATGCCGAGGCTAGCAAAAATCTTTTCCTTCCTTTTTATTATTATTTTAATAAAAACCAGTTAGTACTACTTCACGGCGCAATTCAGGTTTCCACCGAGATGTGAGACACATACTGCGCCATTTCCTTTCCTCAAAAAAAATATATAATTTTTCAAAAAGAACACAACCGCAAGAATCTCCAATCGGCACTCGGGCCCCAACTGACGCTTGCCTGCGCGCAGAAGACGCTGGAGTACAAACGCGCCTTACGCGTGCAGTTTTTTTTGTGTGTGATAAAATAATAAGAAACGTCACTTTTTTTTTCGACGAAACAACTCTTAGAAATTAATAAAACAAAGACACCCCCCCCCCCCCCCATCCATGAATCAGCCTTTGTGAAGATGGTCCCCATTTAACAGTGCGGACCAGCCTCATTTTTTTTTTGCATGATTTCCCGTGTAACACTGCTCCTTAATGCTGTGTACTTTTGAGTCGTGATGCTTTCATTAGTATTCAACTACTGCCACGGAGCAAGACTATACAGGAGGTGAAACTCCCGTCTGCGCGAGCGAGCGCAGGCGACCAGATAAAGTTACAGTTGTATGTGCCGACGAGAGCGCATGCAGTGGCGGCGCCTTGCGGCGCCTCGTAGAAGCAGCAGAGAGAAAAAAAAAAAAATGCAGCGCCCGGGCAGGCGGCGCGCGCTCAAAGCAGCCAAGCAGACGAAACGGGTGTTTGCTTCAGCGGGCAGGGTGTGACGTTGTATTTCAGTAGTTTCTTTCCAGGCCGCCAGGCGCCGCCAGCAGGATAGTGGCGCTGCGGGCTTGTGACCTTTTCTGGTCGCCGCAGAGCAGCAGACGGCGGAGTTTCCACTCCTTATAGTCTTCCTCCGTGACTACTGTTTAGCGGGGTTAAATTATCCATTCCAGTTTCAACTCACGATGGTTTGCTGTCCGGTTCAACACGCAGCGTTTTTTATTCAATTCTCCTAATTTCATTCTGGCTACTGAGTATATAGTTGTAAACTGTTTTGTGTTAAAGTTCCGCCTACCTGACTTGGATACGTTTTAGCAGCACTGTAAGCGCAAGGAACGAACAACATATGACCGACGCTACAGCGATGGCAATGCTGCCACCCATGCTTTTAAATGTCGTCGAAGAACGCGTCCAAGCGCGCTTACCACCTGCCATCTTCAGGATTGATGAGCAATCGATCGAATTTACTGAACAGAGTCGAAAATATGCAAAAAAGAGAGCAAAAGATGTTTCATGCGTGCAATTTAGGATTTCGCGCATATCCACCCTGTTGCTTGTAGCGCCCCCAAATCTGCAACATCGTTTCCTTAAACGCACTGCGCAGATGTGGCGACGCTCTCGCACACAAGCAAGAAATAACTCATCATTTTTGCAAACTGCAGAAAATGTTAATACGATAATTCATTTTCAACTAATTCAAAATTCAACTACGCAAGCACTATCATCATTATGAGGCGCATTACTGTTTCCGTCATAGGTTCCCGCCAAATACCGGGTGTCTGTCAGCGGCGTCTGCTCGAAATCGGTTTTCGCGAATTGCGCGTGCTTGCCGGCAGAAAGCTTGTCTTGAAGGATTCGGATGTGTGTGAAGACTACGAAACAGCGTCGCCGACGCGTTGTGCTCGGCGTGAGATGGGTAGCGGCCAAGCAAAGATGACCCAGAAAACGGCTGCTCTTTCGGCTGGTTCTGTGCAGACAGTGTTGCGACCCGGTTGCCACCAACGAAAGCAGCAAGGCAAGTGGGTGAAAACGATTAAGATATCTTCATTTTCTTCATTAGCTGGGAGCTACCGCATTGACGCTCGTGTTTTGGCAAAGTATAACGTTAAGACGGTCATCTCCAAAGGACGCTTCGGTCGAGTGCTGCGAGTGGAGAACAAGCTATCAAAGCAGCTGTACGCTGTAAAAATAATAGAAACTGAAGTTGACTCTCACGTTGAGACCGAACTGGCGGTGCTAAGGCGTGTCCGGCACACGAATGTGGTGCGGCTGGACGAAGTATTTCGCGTCGGCGGTCTTGTTTACATGGTTATGGAACTGGCGACTGGTGGGAGCCTGCAGGACAAACTAGAAGTGCACGCTCCGTTCGTCGAAACTGACGCGGCTCGCGTCATTCGCATGCTGACCTGTGGCCTAGCGCACCTGCACGGCCTGGGAATTGCGCATCGGAATCTAGAGCCAGAAAATGTGTTGTACGAGCATCCGGGCGCTGGAGCCAAGGTGCTGATAACAGAATTTGGCCTGGCCAGTGCTCCCACGGCGGGCCGAGAGGCGTGCATGCACACCGTGTGCGAAGGGAAGCTCCGCTACATGGCCCCCGAGATGGTCTCACGACGGCCCTACACCCATGCCGTGGACATGTGGGCGCTGGGGGTGATCACGCACGTCTTGCTCACCGGTGTGTTGCCATTCGACGCGCACAGCGACGCCGCCGTGGTGCAGCTGATCATGGGCGCCCAGCTTTCCGTCGCGCCGGAGGTGAGTGTCGCCCACACGCTTGCTGATCGCTGGCTCTAACGCGCGCAAGAGAAGTCGCCAACCGCTTCGAGTGAATGCTAATTTTGGCCGCCTGAATAAATGCGATTCTGTAAACTTGTTTCGCCAGTTCTGTGTATACACACGGCGGTAATAGGGTGATTCCATGTTGGCGCCTGTCTCGTCGCAGGCTTTGCTTTGGATGCGATGAAGCAACTAGCCTGACCAAGCCCTGTATAAAGTAGAGGGGTCGTGCATATGGTCAGAGAAGCAAGTATGCTGGGAGTTAAGACGTTGCTTCAGTACAGAAAATTTCAGCACAGGTTCTCCTACAAGCAAGAGACATCGGCGAGACCTCCGAAAACGAGCCGCTTCGACCCATATTCAATGTCCAACGCGCGCTTTGGTTGTCATATAGGTTCAGAACTACCTACTTCGAGATTAAAAAGACTCTCTGAGTACCGCCCTAACGTGCTTCAGGGTGCATATTTGTTCGTTCTTCATTTAAAATTACTGCGTTATGACTAATTAATGCTTTGGAGCGCTCCACTGCCGGCTGTCTGCTACATCAACGCGGAAAGCTGCGGACGAAGCTTTCCTTCCGTTTTGTGGTTCTCATCTTCTGCAGCTGTGACATTCCAATTTCCTTCCAACGTACCATCCGCAAAGGAAACCTCCTGCATGCCCATGCGCGCTGTCACTTGGGCAGAACCATGATTGACTGTGGACGCGCATACAGGCTGCAAGTTATGGGCGCGCATGCGCACGCGACAACGTCAAGGGCTCCCGTTCTGCTGTTGTGAGCGAAAAAGCAGGTAGCCCGTATGCCACCTAGGACACGTGCACTTGTGATCTATCATCACAACCTTCCCACCGTGGCAGGTGACAACCTGCCCATTTGGTTGTGAGCAAACTGCCCACCGGGCATGGCAGATGGCAGTTAAATTAATGATTGGTTGGGAGAGGTTGTTCGGGAAGAGCAACAAGGGTGCCAAAAGCCCCACCAGTGGCTGTGTTTGAAACAGCCACCTGCTGGGGAAGTGGCGCATCGCTTAAACGCTGCATCACTGCGCAAGAAGTGGTATGAGGACTCTCCGCGATCTATGAAAGTAACAAAACACGTTGTGAGGCTAGTTGGTGAAGCATGATTTCTTCAAGAAGGTTTTTTTAGTGCTACATAAACGACAGTGACACAGAAAGAAGTGCACGGGACGAGTTCTGACTCCAACTATGTTTAATGAAGCAGACACATTCTGCATTTATACACAATGAAGGACTGGAGCGCATGGCGATGGGAAATTTCCTGTATACATGCGCAGACTGCATTACATATGTTTGCGCGCGCGAATATAGACAGTTCCTTTCCCGACCCTTTCTGTGTACGCGTTGACAGTTCTTGAATTTTCTCCTTCCAAAAGTCATCGTTATCTCGATACTTGTAAAGAGGAACACGTAGGTATTTGGAAGGGACATGTGACCATCTTACACTTGCATGAAACAAAGGGGCTGATGTCCAGTTCCCGTGCCAAAACCCCGCAAATTTGCCCAGATTAACAACGCGATTGGTTACATCACAAAACCTGCGAACAACCGACACCGCATGTTCTATGCTGCGGTCTGTGATCGCTACAAAAAATTGCCACATCATCGGCATAAGCCGGTACTTTAATTTCACGTGCTTCTAGTTCAAAACCATGAATAGAGCTGTTATTTATTACATTCCGGCGAAGTGGCTCTAGGTACAGAGCGAAAAGTAAGGGTGACAATGGGCAGCGTTGCCGCACGGATGCTCTCACGGCAAGCTCTCGGCTAACAACCAGATTCGCGGTACAGTTACTATAAGCCATTTGAACCCCTTTTAAAATTACTTCCCCAACACAGACATGTTCGAGGATATAAAAAAGAATATCATGACATACACGATCAAAGGTCTTCTCTAAACCAATTGCAACAAATGCGACTCGCCTAAAGTCAGCGTCACAGCATTCCAGTATACTCCGAGTGACATGAACATTCGTGAAGATGGTCCGCCCTTGAATTCCACACGTCTGGTCCATGGGGGGAAACCAAGATGTCCATAACTGACTGTAAACGTTTGGCTAATGCTTTCATAAAAAAATTATAATCAACATTAGTAATCGTTATCGGCCGATAACCAGTAACTTGCTTAAGCTTATCAGGATTGTCAGTTTTTGGTATAAGTTCTGTAGGTGCACGGGGAAAATCGGGTGGTAAAATAGCCATTCTAAATGACTTCATGAACGCGTTGTAAAATGAGAGCAGTTTTGCGTTTGAACGCCTAATAAAATTCCGTTGTTATCCCGTCAGGACCTGGCGATTTCTCCAAGTGAAGCTCATCAATAGCGTATTCCAATTCCGCTGTTGATAAGTCCGCAGACAGGATGTCTGTCTTCGCTGGTCAGTTGGGGTAATAGATTTAAAAATTCAGCCTAAAAGGCCGCCTGTACATCCGCCGATTTTAAAGCGAACAAATCACGGTAATACTGACTTAAAGACTCCCTTATCACCTTCGGATCTTCCGTCAGAGTACCTTTGTTTTCAAGTTCTACGATATCTTTCCTTACAGCGTATCTTGTTTTTGTCGTCAAATTCCGCCTACTGTGCATATCATCTGCCAGGAAGCGATCCGTTCGTGCCCGGATTGCAGCTGCCTGAAACCTTGTCACACCGATAACGTCAAGCTTGGCTTTAACTTCGCTGATAAGATCAGAGTATAGTCCCGGAGCTTTATTTTCCTCCATAATTAATTCTTTCAACATCTGTTTTAGGTTCTTTTGTTGAGCTTTTTCAGCATGTCTGATTTCTACGGACCCTTCGATAGCCCTCATTTTGACATCAACTTTAAATTCCTCCCACTTTTCTGCCCAACTTTTCTCATAACTCAACCAAACTTTTTCTGACACTTTCTTTGTTTGTAAAAGAAACGTGTCTTCCTTTAATAATTTTGCATTGAGCTTCCGCAAGTCCCAGCTGAATTTCGCTTGAGGTGTCGGGTTTTTTGCCATGGTGAATATGGCACAACAGTGATCGCTAAATGTAACCGGTTCGACGATGTAGTTATCACAAATCGCGATTAGCTCAAGGGAAAAGTAAGCTTTATCTAGCCTAGCATGACTACGCCCTTGGAAATGTGTATAATGACGTCTCATTCCTCCTTTTGCAAACTGGGCTATGTCTTCAAGTGAATACTTTTCAATGTTTTCTTTCAAGAAAACAGCACTTTCGGTAACCGCTGAGCTTGATCGGTCATCTGCACTGAGAACACAACTGAAATCCCCCCAAAGAATGACAAGTCTATTGCATTTGATGTACGCACACAGTTCCTGGGAGAACAAAAGACGTTCACGCGGTTTTGTAGGAGCATACCGAGGCGGATATAGTGCTGTTGCAAAGGGTCCAAGCTTAGTTTGGAAACCTACCCGGTAACGCCCAACACACATGCTCTCTCCCATCGTTACTAACTGTGCCATGGATAAGGTGCGAATAAATAAAAATAAAAACCGCCTTGCCCCGGGTGAGGATCGAACTCAGGACCTTCAGATTATGAGACTGACGCGCTGCCTGCTGCGCTACCGAGGCGGATGAAGTGCTGCCGCAAAGGGTCGAAGCCTAGGTGGAAACCTACGCAGCACGGCCCAATACACGTGCTGTCTTCCAGCGTTATCAGCAACCTCATGAGGTTTCGACCTCATCAGGTCGACCTCAACCTCACGTCGTGAGGTGAGGTTGAAGTGACGTCGGCGACGGCTCGAAATTTTGTGAGTGTGGTCAGCAAATCAGACCTTAACCTCACGCGTGAGCTTGAGGTTAAGTGAGGTCGTCATTCAGTGAGGTCGAAATTTTTAGGTCGAGATTTTTCGAAGTTGTCACGTCTTACTCCGACGAGTGCCGCTTCCGAAGTGGAGTTGCAGCGCATCTCCGCAGTATTCATGCAATGACGCTTGGTGTTCGCTTTCCCCTGACTAGACATCCGGATGCCGCAGTCCGCTCTTAGCATTCGGTGCTGCGCTGTAATGTCCGTTCATCCCGAGCCGACAGGAAGACGCACCCCTCTGGTCTTCCTGGAAGGAGTGCTGCTGTCACAGCACGCCACTCTCCCTCCCCCTTGCCCCGCTACCCGTGACTGCCTATACCGATCGGCTCAAACTCCCGGGAGCGCGCAAAGCACGTAACTCACGTTGACCCGCGGTAGCTTTGTTTGATGCCGCAAACAAACAAGTTCAGTCCAACAAGCACGCATTAAATTCGTCGCAGCGCGGGTGGCCCCAAGCAAGACTGCTTTGTGTTCATGCTCGTTGCCGGCGCTGACGTCATGGCTCTTGCCTTGCAATAGAATAAAGGGGATCCTGCTGTACACATAGAGAAATTCAGTATTCCACGTGTGTAGACTAATTATGAAAAGAGAACCCGCGCATTTTATGTACCTTCATGTTTCTACAGATTAAAAACCGACAACACCTTCACCTCTGTTCGAAAAATTAAGGCGTTTATACGGTCATTTGTGCAGTCAAATGAACGACACCATGTGCTTTTCGTATGCTTCCCTTATTAGACAATTCATTTGGAACAATGCTCTTTCTTTATATGAAGTGCTCAAAAGATAATTCAGTTGCAAAAATGCCCTGTCCGTTTTTTTTTATGTGTATTGAGGAAAATACAATGTTGTTCATATACGATGCCAGTACTAATACCTTGTTTCGAGCCTCGCTACTTTGCGACATACATGTGCTTGTTTATTTCTTTTGAACATTTATGTGCTTTCGATATTATGTTTTCTTTTTTGTTTTTGTGCAATGCTTTGTCCTGATGCAGTCGTGCTGTACTGCCCAGCCACGCTCACAAGCATCAATGCTAAAGCGGGCTGGTTACTATCATGCACAATTGCCTGGAAATAAAGTATAATAATAATAATAATAATAATAATAATAATAATAATAATAATAATAATAATAATAATAATAATAATAATAATAATAATAATAATAATAATAATAATAATAATAATAATAATAATAATAATAATAATAATAATAATAATAATAATAATAATATCATCATCACAAGCTGAATTAACAGAAACTGGAGTAGTCAGCACTGGCGAGAGAATATGATTCATTTCATGCTGTCCCTAACGACGACATCTGCTGATTTGATTAAAAAAGCACGAAGCCAGAAAAACCTCTATAACACCGTGGAAGCTTTTGATCGGTGACTTCCCCTTTCGAATCTCACACTAATTCTGTCTATTCCCGTTCCGCAATGGAAGCAGATGCAAACAATTTCATTTTTTATCCTTTCGAATAACCTCTCTTTTGGTCTCCGGTTCCTTGTTCCTTCTCGGAAATTCGCTTATTGCCGAAACATCGCAACACGAGACGAACGCGCCGGCATAGCGGTGTTACAGCGGCGAAAAAGTGCAAAACTATTATGAACGTATGGTGATGTGGTATCTGAATCCTTTTATTTTTTTTTAATAAAGATGTGTGAATAGAACTGGTTACATGCTCTCGCTGTGCTGCTGAGTCGCTCTTTCAAACCTTCTAATATGACGTTTAATGGGGCACACAGTTGTTTGCTTCTGTTTTTAGTGTGCGATTTTTGTTTGTATGTTTCTAATCATTTTCTCTTTTTCTTTTCTTTTCTCGTATGGGATCAGTTAGGTTGGCGGCCTGCCTTGCAGACGGCCAGGCACTACACGTTATCTTTCCTTTAAGTATTGTGCAGAGACCTATCGTTCACTTCAAAAGGCTTCGCAGAATGCTCGCGCGGTGCTTGCCGGTAAAAAACGTCGATGATGCTGGCGTACCATTGATTAGTTCAGTTTTGAAGGAAAACAAGTGATTCACATAAAGCAGCTTGTCTCAGAATTCTGTTGAGGCGTATGAGTATTTAGGCTGTTTTTTTTTCCCCGGGGGGGGGGGGGGGATTTGAGCGAAGAGCCATAGTGCTCTTGGCAGAGAGAGCGGTTCACGCTGCCCACTCTAGGCCAGTTGTTTTGACCCGTGTGATTTTAATAGTTCTCATCGTGTTCGGAGACGTAATCTAGCCCTTTCTTTCAAAATGCCGCGGGATCACCGAGTCATCGGAGAATTCCCATGATTTCGAAACCATTACCATCGCCACCTGGAGGGAAGTGGCGGAAACGGGGAGAGTTTTGCCCTCACAGGAACATCAGCATCATCATCCCTATTTGTTAGCAGCAGGTATTCCTCTTTTCCAGCACAATGATTGTCTTCGGTTGCTGGGTAATGTTCAATATTTAATCAATATTCTGGCAACTTTTAATTTGGTAGCGGTATACAAGACTTCCCCGGGCTCATAAGGATACACTATTAGCATCATAATCATCGCCATCATCTCATGAGTCAAAGGCATGTGTCGTTGCACGATCTTTGCAGTATGTCATACATGACAACTGGCGCGTTTACCTGCTGGACAATCCCAAGTGTCATTAATGTGGACCGAGTTGTGGGCACTCTTGTAATGCGTCATGCGCGCATGTGTAGTAATATGGGATTCATATGGACCTTGAAATGGGGGTAGAAGGGGGTGGATGGGGGCCTGGTATGACGAGAAATTACATCGTTGTCACGTGAGTAGGTGTGATGTCATATTACAGCATCGTCACGTGACTAGGTTTGATGGCACAATGCATAGCTGTCACGTGACCTGGTATGGCGTCGCACTCATATGATGTCATCACTAATTATACTATCAGTCTTCGCGTTATCTAATTATATTATTTATCATTAATTATGTGACATCATCATCATCGTAGCGTGACTCGTCGGTTCGTGACGTCCCTGGTGCCGTTTCTTGCGGACACTTTTTTTGCGGATATGACCTTGAAAGTGAGCCATTTAATGCTTTCGCATTAATAAAAGAACCCGCTCACTTGTACACAGACAAACAAAAATTGGCGGACGCTTAGCTTCGCCTTTATAAGAGTGGAACGCGACAGCCTGTTGCAGCACTGCCAGGGAGTCCACGGAACGCCATCGCCCGTTCGGCGCGACGCCTTGCCCGTTGGACAAGTCGCCCTGCTATGTACAGTGAAACGGACGCGCGGAGCGGCAAACCATGCACGTAGAAGCGCTGCCAGGCGCCTTGCCGAAACGCGCGGGACTCAAGTTGCAGTCGTAGTTCATCGGCACATCGTTCTCGACAAACCCGATGCCACGAACGCCAGCATAGCTTCCGCGCCGAACGAACGGGCAGCAAGCCGCACGCTTCGTGGTGAACGCGCCTTGGATGTGCGCTGCGTTGTTAATAATAATTGGTTTTGGGGGAAAGGAAATGTCGCAGTATCTGTCTCATATATCGTTGGACACCTGAACCGCGCCGTAAGGGAAGGGATAAAGGAGGGAGTGAAAGAAGAAAGGAAGAGAGAGGTGCCGGAGTGCAGGGCTCCGGAATAATCTCGACAACCTGGGTATCTTTAACGTGCACTGAATTCGCAAAGCACACCGACGCCTTAGCGTTTTGCCTCCATAAAAAAGCAGTCGCCGCGGTCGGGTTCGAACATGGGAACTTTGGATCAGTAGCCGAGCGCTCTAACCACTGAGCCACCAAATCAGAAGCGTGACAAGTGAGCCCTGCACTATCGAGCCGTAGCGAGTTATGAAAGGCAGCTACGAATACTGTGCATGCGCGTGTGTAGAGTCACTTAGCTGGATGCACATTTTCAGTCGTACCTTTCTGGCAGCAGCGTAACGCTTGCGCCCTTTAACTCGAGGGCTGTTCGTTCAAGAAGAGCGCGGATGTGAGCAGAGGTTCAGCTTCTTAATGCCATGGCTCTGCCGCTTCCAACGGAGCGTGGGCCTTTGTGTACGATAGGGAGCTCGCAACAGTCGGTAGAATTCTTTTTCACTTTGCTACAATCAAGCTGAAAGAAATTTCCTCAGCAGCCACAGCACAGCGATTGCAGAAAGATCGTGCTCCTATTTTGACCCCAATCCTCTATACAGACTTTTTTTTTCCGCGCAAGAAGCAATGAAATATGATGACGGTGCCTTGGCCTGCACCATCTGCAGGCCCTGTCTTTTAATCAAGCTTCCGTGGAAGCATCGCAATGGACACTTACATCAAAAACCGCTAATGACACACAATCCTGCGCACTGCTGTACCTCTATGCTGTCTTATAGAATGCAGGAAGATGTACTGGGTTCATATAAGTGTTACGGAGGGTTTCTCCCGTTTTCTTTGGAATCATGACGCACTCGTATCAGTAAAATCGCAATGCTTAGATATTTGCATGCGCCTTTTAGTTCCAACAGAATTTCAATTGAAGCTGCTTCTGCCTTTATTTTTAAACTTTCACGATCTTTCGAGCGGGCTGCTTTCAATGACGACCTCATTAATCATGCATTCTAGGCAAGGTAGGTAGGTGAAAACTTTATTGATGAGCCTTATGGGTGACCTTATGCACGTTCCAGAAAAACGTAACCGATTGAATTTCCAAGTACTTCATCTGAAATGTTGCTGATTTCAGTCAATTATAACCGCCCAAAAATAGGTAACTGAGCATTTACAAAAGACTGTAATCGAACACTATAACGTTTTTTTTCTTTCCACTTTTATTGGCATAAGACAAACGATATAGAATGAGTCGGTGCGCCTTCCTTGATCTGTTGTCTACTGCAATTCACATGCTGTTAATTTTCCACAGCAGTCATTTTTCTCACTTCTTGTCGGTATTTTTGCCACGCCTCTTAGTGAAAATATCAGCAGCGACTCTGGACTCCCTCGGTGTATGCTCTGGGGGAAGCGCGGAGTGGTAATGCACGAAGACCTTGCACACGAGCTCGCATAGTTATGCAAAGCGTCGCGCTTCGTAGTTGTTCGCCCTCTGGGGAGACAAAGCCCGAGCTCACTAAACTTGACATTCTGTTGTCCCGACCGCGGCGGCTGCTTTTTTATGGAGGAAAAACGCTAAGGCGCCCGTGTGCTGTGTGATGTCAGTGCACGTTAAAGATCCCCAGGTGGTCGAAATTGTTCCGGAGCCCTCCACTACGGCACCTCTCCCTTCGTTTCTTTCATTCCCTCCTTTACCCTTCCTTACGGCGCGGTTCAGGTGTCCAACGATATATGAGAAAGATACTGCGCCATTTACCTTTCCCCCCAAAAACCAATTATTATTATTATTGTGCCGCCGCGAAGAAATGCGAACCGCGGAACACTGGGCTAGTCACATCCAGGACGTTCGGCCTGCATCTCCGGACATCCTCGCGCTCGTGGATGTTCCGCAGCCCGACCATTGTCTCTCTGTTGCAAACGAATATTCCACGCTAGCACTAGTGCTGGCACCAAATTAGTTTCCTGTCTTACAGTGGTGGGTACAGCTTATTTTCGAATAGATGTTAATTGACTGCTATAATCGATTGCTGAAATTATAGTTTTATTATCGATAACGTTACACCTTTAAAAAGTAATCAATACTGTACAAAGTTTTTAGGGAAAACAGTTTATTACAAATAATCAATTTCTTTTAACGTGTTACGTACAATAATGTTTAAAACAATTCCAACAGTTTATTCATGTTTCGGCCCTGGAACGGCCTTCGTCAGAATCAGAAGTGTGTGTGTGTGTGTTGGGGGGGGGGGGGGTGCGTGCGTGCGTGCGTGCGCGCGCTGGCGGCCGCTGCTCATTCTGTGGGGAGGTGGCCGACACCTTCCACATGTTTTGGGTATTCAGGCAAACTCCTCCTTCCCACATCACCCCTTCCCCTACCCGAGAGGACTGGGAGGCGGCCCTGCTCGGATGCCAGGAGCTGTCTGCCGAACGGGCCCTGCTTCGGCGCACCTGCGCAGCGGTCAAGACCAACGGGATATCGGAATGAAGGACTCCGCCTTGTATTGTAAGGGGCGAGGCCCACTGGCGGCCCCTCCCTGAGCACCTCTCTGTGAATATAGCCAAATAGATGCATTTCACCACCACGCCGCTTCATTTGCCCCCTCTATATTGTGGCTGACTGCTGCTCCTCGAGCGCGTGCGGTTGTAAGAAATAAAATTGATTTTAAGGAAAGGAAAGGATGCAGTAACTGCCTCACTCTTCGGTGGACACCTCAGCCGTGCGGTTCTGGGTGTCCGTTGGCCTTCGAGGCACCCTAGCCGTCTGCATACATGGCGCGTCCTCTGCTCCGCTCCTCCTCGCACTTCCTCCTGCTCTCCGGTAGCACCGCTACCGGTCGGCGTGTGTGCGGACGATTGATGTTGACGGCCGCGACTACTACGCATGGGCCAGGGATCTTCGCCATAAGAGCCAGCGCTCTAAAAGACGCTTTCGCTATAGCTGTGTGCGTGAGTACTGCATCGTGGATATACATCACCAAAGGCCTGACTACGCCTTCTGTAAGACAAATGCCTCTCCCACGTCTCTCCAATTAACCCTGTCCTTTGCCATGCTGTGGCCAACGTATGCCCGCGAACTTCATCTCATCTGCCCATCTAACTTCTTCCGCCCCCTGCTACCCTTGCCTTCTCTTGGAGTCCTCTCCGTTACCCTTTCAATATTATCTAATATCGATTTGTCTTCGATGTCTGATTTCCGGTATGGGTGTACATGGGGGGTTATTTCCATTTGTGGTTAACGGTTACAGTGCATCTGACGGACATTTGGGGACGAAATGTACTGGCAAGCATACATTTAATTGCGCAGTACTAAATACAAGCGCACGTTTACGTCAGCGTCAGTCCGAATTGCGGTACCGAGGGGAGAGCCTCGTTGTTCGCTTTGAAGAGCGTTAGCTCTTACTCATCACGTTTCGAGATTTCGTGGGGCCTGCTACCACCCTTGATCACAGCGCCATCTGTGGCAGCAAATACTCATCACGTTTCGAGACTTCGTGAGGTCTCCTGTCACCCTGAGATCAAAGCGCCGTCTGTGGCTGCAACTACAAAACAGCGAATCTCGCATTTAGACTTGCAGCGCCATCTACAATAGCATTGTCGAGACCACCACCTGCCGCATGCTAATGATGACGTCATGGTCCAATGTGGCGGATAGAGGTCGAATTATGTGAGTATGGCGTCAGGGGACGAAATGGCGGCAGAGTTTCGGTTTCTCAAATCCAAGATGGCGGCCATTAAAATTGGCGGCGCCCTCTCATTCCTTTCCCGCTCACCAAAAATATCCTATAACGAGGAGCAAACTCCCGTTACGGGACCGCTATATGTATGCATTCGTTCCGCTATATATACTCCGACAACAACGGGCACCCATCCCGGGACAGTTGTAAACCGAATTTGGTAGGCAAATAAAACTATGGGTTGTGGTATAGAAATAGAACCACAATTAAATAATAGGTAAACATTGTATACATGCAATTACTAATTGAAGCGTTACCGTATCGCACCGCACGCCGAATTCTAAACCCGCCTTGACCCCCCAAACGAAGCAAATTCCGTTTGGGACGTATCTTTAGGGGGTGCAACTCGACAATGGGTAGACGCGCATCGTAATTTCTCTGATCGATGGTGCTAGGCGGCGATCGTTCCGCTAGGCGGCGTGCGTGCACGCGTAGCTGAGCATGGTGGGTATCCACCCCGTTTCGAAGGGTATTACATTCCGTTTCTCGAGACGAGCGGCGCATTCTTCTTCGCTTTCTTCATCTAGTGATGAATCGCCACTTATTAGTTTTTTTTTTAGTGTGTCTGATACGCATGCGTCTTCTGGTGTCCTAAGTTTGCCGTTTCTCGATTAAACTTCAGTTGTTAGCCCAGCGTTGTCCTGTGTTCTTCTTCTCCTGGTGTCTCGTGCTTTCGCTGGTGAAGTTATGTCTGAAATACACTAACTAGCCTATACGGTTACCTTGTTACAAACAGCTAACGCTCGTTACTTCAGCGTCTTCCAGACGGTACCGGTCTTTTTTTGTTAGTTGTTGGAATATCTACGCTACTGAAAACAATAGAAGCAGTGCAGTTTTGCGGCGTGGCATATAAACTGACACCACAAGGACCAAAGTCGGGGACCTAAGGAGCCAAAGGTGGTCCAGGCACAAACAAAACACTGCTAGGTATTCTGAGCATACTCTGTAACGCATATGTACAATGCTAAACTTAACAGTACAAATAAACATCCACTGCGTAGCACTGCTTATTGACAGCAGGTTTTTCCACTGCATGTAAGGACACTGGCGGGAAACCAAGCATAAGCGTGGCTAGGAAGGGTCACGTTCTGGATACCACATTTACGGGTTCAGCGGCTGTTCCAGCGCACAGATTACGTGATGCCATGCCCGCTCGTTCAATCCAGAGCGCTACGGGAACATGAAAATCCGGTTTCTAGAACTAGGCTTTTATTCACGTTTTTCCGTGACTGTTCGGTCATATGACTCCCATGATGTTAGTTTTTGTAATATGCATGTTTTCTTGCGGAGAGCAGCTCTAAATACGACCGTTCGTGCATTCATTACTGTTAAATTACTTCTCGTGCTAAAAAGAAACAGTATATAACACAACGCGACTTATGACCTCACAGTATGCAAAATATGAGAAGAGAAATTCATCCGTAGAAAACAATGCTCCTCGAAAAAAAACACGAAAATTGAGTAATAAATCGTATAAAGTCCGCGGAGTTTTCGATAAATCACTGAAAAGTCCGAGCACTGTTAGGCGGTTGTTTCAGCTGAACCAGAATTTTGAAAAATAGGCTTCTTGAAATATCGCGTCTGCGGCGTTGTAATAGCGGCGTTGTAACGTTGGCGGACATGAGAAAACAGGGGAATCATGTGAACTATATTAAGCTGGTTAACTAATTTGCAATAGAAAACTTTTCACCAATTACAGTTAGGTGCTTGACTGCAACTTGAGATTTCAAGCCGGCCGTTAGTAATAGCCATATTACTTCTTAGATGAAATTGCGAAGACGCGATTGCACTGGGCGCTATCGCACAGCAATTTTTTTTTGCCGTCGTGCGCCCTTTTGCGAAAAGTGCGTGGAGCGACCGCGGTGGCCGCGTTTCGACGGAGAACCGCAAAAGGCGCCCGTGTGCTGAAAGATGTCAGTGCACGTTAAACATTCCCAGGTGGTCGAAATTATTCCGGAACATCCACTACGGCACCTCTTTCTTCCTTCTTTCACTCACACTCTCTCACACACGCGGACAATCTGGACACATTTCTTATTGTGTAAGTAGTTTGTACATATTACTTCTCCCCCTATCCTCTCTTCCTGTCCCCTCACCTCTTTCATTTCATTTCTCTATTCTGCCTGCTGTCCTTTAATTCCGCTGCCCCAGCTCAGGTGCCTCAGTATCGATGAGAGATGCCGAGGCTAGCAAAAATCTTTTCCTTCCTTTTTATTATTATTTTAATAAAAACCACTTACTACTTCTTCACGGCGCAATTCAGGTTTCCACCGAGATGTGAGACACATACTGCGCCATTTCCTTTCCTCCAAAAAAATATATAATTTTTCAAAAAGAACCCAACCGCAAGAATCTCCAATCGGCACTCGGGCCCCAACTGACGCTTGCCTGCGCGCAGAAGACGCTGGAGTACAAACGCGCCTTACGCGTGCAGTTTTTTTTGTGTGATAAAATAATAAGAAACGTCACTTTTTTTTCGACGAAACAACTCTTAGAAATTAATAAAACAAAGACACCCCCCCCCCCCCTCATCCATGAATCAGCCTTTGTGAAAATGGTCCCCATTTAACGACCGCAGCGGTGGCCAAGTGGTTGAGCATCCGCCTCGTATGCGGGGGTGCGGGGTTCGATCCCCAGTGCCGCCGGGTACCCACCGGTGATACAATAGGTACAAGCTTTCCCCTGGTCTGGTGCTCGGCTTATTTAGGGTGAAATGCTTGGGAAATGGGTCTCTGACCCCACCTTGAGAAAAAGAAAAAATACCTTGTGACATGGCGCTCTTTGGCCATAGCTGCCCTTGCGCCATAAAAATCCATAATCATCATCATCCCCATTTAACAGTGCGGACCAGCCTCATTTTTTTTTTGCATGATTTCCCGTGTAACACTGCTCCTTAATGCTGTGTACTTTTGAGTCGTGATGCTTTCATTAGTATTCAACTACTGCCACGGAGCAAGACTATACAGGAGGTGAAACTCCCGTCTGCGCGAGCGAGCGCAGGCGACCAGATAAAGTTACAGTTGTATGTGCCGACGAGAGCGCATGCAGTGGCGGCGCCTTGCGGCGCCTCGTAGAAGCAGCAGAGAGAAAAAAAAAAATGCAGCGCCCGGGCAGGTGGCGCGCGCTCAAAGCAGCCAAGCAGACGAAACGGGTGTTTGCTTCAGCGGGCAGGGTGTGACGTTGTATTTCAGTAGTTTCTTTCCAGGCCGCCAGGCGCCGCCAGCAGGATAGTGGCGCCGCGGGCTTGTGACCTTTTCTGGTCGCCGCAGAGCAGCAGACGGCGGAGTTTCCACTCCTTATAGTCTTCCTCCGTGACTACTGCTTAGCGGGGTTAAATTATCCATTCCAGTTTCAACTCACGATGGTTTGCTATCCGGTTCAACACGCAGCGTTTTTTATTCAATTCTCCTAATTTCATTCTGGCTACTGAGTATATAGTTGTAAACTGTTTTGTGTTAAAGTTCCGCCTACCTGACTTGGATACGTTTTAGCAGCACTGTAAGCGCAAGGAACGAACAACATATGACCGACGCTACAGCGATGGCAATCCTGCCACCCATGCTTTTAAATGTCGTCGAAGAACGCGTCCAAGCGCGCTTACCACCTGCCATCTTCAGGATTGATGAGCAACCGATCGAATTTACTGAACGGAGTCGAAAATATGCAAAAAAAAGAGAGCAAAAGATGTTTCATGCGTGCAATTTAGGATTTCGCGCCTATCCACCCTGTTGTTTGCAGCGCCCCCAAAGCTGCAACATCGTTTCCTTAAACGCAGTGCGTAGGTGTGGCGACGCTCTCGCACACAAGCAAGAAATAACTCATCATTTTTGCAATGTGCAGAAAATATTAATACGATATTTCATTTTCAACCAATTCAAAATTCAACTACGCAAGCACTATCATCATTATGAGGCGCATTACTGTTTCCGTCATAGGTTCCCGCCAAATACCGGGTGTCTGCCAGCGGCGTCTGCTCGAAATCGGTGTTCGCGAATTGCGCGTGCTTGCCGGCAGAAAGCTTGTCTTGAAGGATTCGGATGTGTGTGAAGACTACGAAACAGCGTCGCCGACGCGTTGTGCTCGGCGTGAGATGGGTAGCGGCCAAGCAAAGATGACCCAGAAAACGGCTGCTCTTTCGGCTGGTTCTGTGGAGACAGTGATGCGACCCGGTTGCCACCAACGAAAGCAGCAAGGCAAGTGGGTGAAAACGATTAAGATATCTTCATTAGCTGGGAGCTACCGCATTGACGCTCGTGTTTTGGCAAAGTATAACGTTAAGACGGTCATCTCCAAAGGACGCTTCGGTCGAGTGCTGCGAGTGGAGAACAAGCTATCAAAGCAGCTGTACGCTGTAAAAATAATAGAAACTGAAGTTGACTCTCACGTTGAGACCGAACTGGCGGTGCTAAGGCGTGTCCGGCACTCGAATGTGGTGCGGCTGGACGAAGTATTTCGCGTCGGCGGTCTTGTTTACATGGTTATGGAACTGGCGACTGGTGGCAGCCTGCAGGACAAACTAGAAGTGCGCGCTCCGTTCGTCGAAACTGACGCGGCTCGCGTCATTCACATGCTGACCTGTGGCCTAGCGCACTTGCACGGCCTGGGAATTGCGCATCGGAATCTAGAGCCAGAAAATGTGTTGTACGAGCATCCGGGCGCTGGAGCCAAGGTGCTGATAACAGAATTTGGCCTGGCCAGTGCTCCCACGGCGGGCCGAGAGGCGTGCATGCACACCGTGTGCGAAGGGAAGCTCCGCTACATGGCCCCCGAAATGGTCTCACGACGGCCCTACACCCATGCCGTGGACATGTGGGCGCTGGGGGTGATCACGCACGTCCTGCTCACCGGTGTGTTGCCATTCGACGCGCACAGCGACGCCGCCGTGGTGCAGCTGATCATGGGCGCCCAGCTTTCCGTCGCGCCGGAGGTGAGTGTCGCCCACACGCTTGCTGATCGCTGGCTCTAACGCGCGCAAGAGAAGTCGCCAACCGCTGCGAGTGAATGCTAATTTTGGCCGCCTGATTAAATGCGATTCTGTAAGCTCCTTTCGCCAGTTCTGTGTATACACACGGCGATAATAGGGTGATTCCATGCTGGCGCCTGTCTCGTCGCAGGCTTTGCTTTGGATGCGATGAAGCAACTAGCCTGACCAAGCCCTGTATAAAGTAGAGGGGTTGTGCATATGGTCAGAGAAGCAAGTATGCTGGGAGTTAAGACGTTGCTTCAGTACAGAAAGTTCCAGCACTGGTTCTACAAGCAAGAGACATCGGCGAGACCTCCGAAAACGAGCCGCTTCGGCCCATATTCAATGTCGAACGCGCGCCTTGGTTGTCATATAGGTTCAGAACTGCCTACTTCGAGATAAAAGACTCCCTGAGTACCGCCCTAACGTGCTTCAGGGTGCATATTTGTTCGCTCTTCATTTAAAATTACTGCGTTATGACTAATTAAAGCTTTGGAGCGCTCGACTGCCGGCTGTCTGCTACATCAACGCGGAAAGCTGCGGACGAAGCTTTCCTTCCGTTTTGTGGTTCTCATCTTCTGCAGCTGTGACATTCCAATTTCCTTCCAACGTACCATCCGCAAAGGAAACCTCCTGCATGCCCATGCGCGCTGTCACTTGGGCAGAACCATGATTGACTGTGGACGCGCATACAGGCTGCAAGTTTTGGGCGCGCATGCGCACGCGACAACGTCAAGGGCTCCCGTTTTGCTGTTGTGAGCGAAAAAGCAGGTAGCCCGTATGCCACCTAGGACACGTGCACTTGTGATATATCATCACAACCTTCCCACCGTGGCAGGACACAACCTGCCCATGTGGTTGTGAGCAAACTGCCCACCGGGCATGGCAGATGGCAGTTAAATTAATGATTGGTTGGGAGAGGTTGTTCGGGAAGAGCAACAAGGGTGCCAAAAGCCCCACCAGTGGCTGTGTTTGAAACAGCCACCTGCTGGGGAAGTGGCGCATCGCTTAAACGCTGCATCACTGCGCCAGAAGTGGTATGAGGACTCTCCGCGATCTATGAAAGTAACAAAACACGCTGTGAGGCTAGTTGGTGAAGCATGATTTCTTCAAGAAGTTTTTTTTAGCGCTACATAAACGACAGTGACACAGAAAGAAGTGCACGGGACGGGTTCTGACTCCAACTATGTTTAATGAAGCAGACACATTCTGCATTTATACACAATGAAGGACCGGAGCGCATGGCGATGGGAAATTTCCTGTATACATTAGGGAGCGCAGACTGTATCTTATCGTCTATTTAATAATCTGTATTCGCTGTCTCGCAGGAAGACTGATGTGGGGCTGACGCGCGTGTCGCCCCTTTCTTTGATAAAAAACGCTTCGGACAATTCGCGTGCTAATCTGTCCTTACTTCTGCTTAGAATTTTGATACGCTCAAGTCGTGGCTCACAGTGTTGATAGCTCTCATCTTTGCAGGAGCAGCAGGGGGGGGGGGGGGGGGGGGTGTAGATTTTCAAATGAGTCGGAAACGTGAACGTTCGTGTTCCGTGGCACGTTCGCTCACACAGCGGCCAGTCTGCCCGACGTATACTTTGCCACATTTAAGGGGGATTTCATATACCACACCCGTGGCACACTGCACGTACGGCTTTGTGTGTTTACTACAAATCACAAAAATGTTCCGCGCTGCACTCTGGAACATCAAGAGCGGACATGTGTTTCACTCACGTGAGAAAATCAAAACTCTTTCAAGGAACACAACTCTTCCATCACCTCGATAACTTCAAAACATAGCTGCTTGTACACTTCACGCAGCTTAAATATGTTTTCTTTGAAGTAACCTCGGACAGACCGCGCATTTTCATCGCAGTGTCATACAGCCATCCTGCTTCGCCAAATGCTGTGCAGGCCAAGAAGGAAAATTACATCGTATTTATAAAGATCCGCCTCAACGTCCAGCAATCGTATACCATACGGCGTCAAGGGTAAGTCTTTGTTTATTGTACGCTGGAGCACGCCCCAAGAGAGCAGCGCATCCCAGCAATCAATAAAGACGTGTTCACTCTGGTTTGTGACACAACAAGCAGTCAGCACCCCATGAAAAAAAAAACAATCCCTTCTCCTCCATCCATGTTTTAACCGGCAACGTACCAGTGCACTCTTTTTAAAACATTTCCTCCTTGGCCTCCACTATACAGAGATCTATATATTGGCTCGGGGAAGACGCAGTCAAGCAAATCTTTTAGCGATTTCTTACGCGTGACATTTGATAGGTATTCCAAAATTAAACCGAGAATTTAGAAACCGGAAAGCAAAGATCACTTCTTTCAAAATCTACTTTCACTGTATCGCATCCCGTCTACAGTGGAAATAATATAGTTTGGCAAATCCGAAGAAAGCCTCACTTGAATAAAAGCCCGTAGGAAAGGGTCGCGTTGATCTCGAAGAAACATAAATCGTGACACCACCTGCCTCAGGTACAAGTGTGGCAAGGAAAGACCCCCTTTCCTCAAACGCAGAAATAAATGATCACGTTTAGTCCTCTCCCATGAGGCCTGCCAAATAAAAACTGCAAAGAAAATGAAACTTTTCAATGTTAAGTCGAGAGCAAGAAAGGACTTGGAACAAATAGCACACTTTTGAAACCAGGTATACATTACATATGTTTGCGCGCGCGAATATGGACAGTTCCTTTCCCGACCCTTTCTGTGTACGCGTTGACAGTTCTTGAATTTTCTCCTTCCAAAAGTCATCGTTATCTCGATATTTTTAAAGAGGAACACGTAGGTATTTGGAAGTGACATGTGACCATCTTACACTTGCATGAAACAAAGGGGCTGATGTCCAGTTCCCGTGCCAAAACCCCGCAAATTTGTCCAGATTAACAACGCGATTGGTTACATCACAAAACCTGCGAACAACCGACACCGCATGTTCTATGCTGCGGTCTGTGATCGCTACAAAAAATTGCCACATCATTGGCATAAGCCGGTACTCTAATTTCACGTGCTTCTAGTTCAAAACCATGAATAGAGCTGTTATTTATTACATTCCGGCGAAGTGGCTCTAGGTACAGAGCGAAAAGTAACGGTGACAATGGGCAGCGTTGCCGCACGGATGCTCTCACGGCAAGCTCTCGGCTAACAACCAGATTCGCGGTACAGTTACTATAAGCCATTTGAACCCCTTTTAAAATTACTTCCCCAACACAGACATCGTTCGAGGATATAAAAAAGAATATCATGACATACACGATCAAAGGTCTTCTCTAAATCAATTGCAACAAATGCGACTCGCCTAAAGTCGGCGTCACAGCATTCCAGTATACTCCGAGTGACATGAACATTCGTGAAGATGGTCCGCCCTTGAATTCCACACGTCTGGTGGGGGGAAACCAAGATGTCCATAACTGACTGTAAACGTTTGGCTAATGCTTTCATAAAAAATTTATAATCAACATTACTAAGCGTTATCGGCCGATAACCAGTAACTTGCTTAAGCTTATCAGGATTGTCATTTTTTGGTATAAGTACTGTAGGTGCACGGGAAAACGACGGTGGTAAAATACCTATTGTAAATGACTCTTCATAAACGCGTTGTAAAATGAGAGCAGTTTTGCGTTTGAACGCCTAATAAAATTCCGTTGTTATCCCGTCAGGACCTGGCGATTTCTCCAAGTGAAGCTCATCAATAGCGTATTCCAATTCCGCTGTTGATAAGTCCGCAGACAGGATGTCTGTCTTCGCTGGTCAGTTGGGGTAATAGATTTAAAAATTCAGCCTAAAAGGCCGCCTGTACATCCGCCGATTTTAAAGCGAACAAATCACGGTAATACTGACTGAAAGACTCCCTTATCACCTTCGGATCTTCCGTCAGAGTACCTTTGTTTTCAACTTCTACGATATCTTTCCTTACAGCATATCTTTTTTTTTGTCGTCAAATTCCGCCTACTGTGCATATCAACTGCCAGCAAAGCGATCCGTTCGTGCCCGGATTGCAGCTGCCTGAAACCTTGTCACACCGATAACGTCAAGCTTGGCTTTAACTTCGCTGATAAGATCAGATTATAGTCCCGGAGCTCTATTTTCCTCCATAATTAATTCTTTCAACATCTGTTTTAGGTTCTTTTGTTGAGCTTTTTCAGCATGTTTGATTTCTACGGACCCTTCGATAGCCCTCATTTTGACATCAACTTTAAATTCCTCCCACTTTTCTGCCCAACTTTTCTCATAACTCAACCAAACTTTTTCTGACACTTTCTTTGTTTGTAAAAGAAACGTGTCTTCCTTTAATAATTTTGCATTGAGCTTCCGCAAGTCCCAGCTGAATTTCGCTTGAGGTGTCGGGTTCTTTGCCATGGTGAATATGCCACAACAGTGATCGCTAAATGTGACCGGTTCGACGATGTAGTTATCGAAAATCGCTGTTAGCTCAAGGGAAAAGTAAGCTTTATCTAGCCTAGCATGGCCACGCCCTTGGAAATGTGTATAATGACGTCTCATTCCTCCCTTTGCAAACTGGGCTATGTCTTCAAGTGAATACTTTTCAATGTTTTCTTTCAAGAAAACAGCACTTTCGGTAACCGCTGAGCTTGATCGGTCATCTGCACTGAGAACACAACTGAAATCCCCCCAAAGAATGACAAGTCTATTGCATTTGATGTACGCACACAGTTCCTGGAAGAACAAAAGACGTTCACGCGGTTTTGTAGCAGCATACCGAGGCGGATATAGTGCTGTTGCAAAGGGTCCCAGCTTAGTTTGGAAACCTACCCGGTAACGCCCAACACACATGCTCTCTCCCATCGTTACTAACTGTGCCATGGATAAGGTGCGAATAAATAAAAATAAACACCGCCTTGCCCCGGGTGAGGATCGAACTCAGGACCTTCAGATTATGAGACTGACGCGCTGCCTGCTGCGCTACCGAGGCGGATGAAGTGCTGCCGCAAAGGGTCGAAGCCTAGGTGCAAACCTACGCAGCACGGCCCAATACACGTGCTGTCTTCCAGCGTTATCAGCGACAGAGGGGGGCAACCTCATGAGGTCGACCTCAACCTCAAAACGATCTCAACCTCACGTCGTGAGGTGAGGTTGAAGTGACGTCGGCGACGGCTCGAAATTTTGTGAGTGAGGTCAGCAAATCAGACCTCAACCTCACGCGTGAGCTTGGGGTTAAGTGAGGTCGTCATTCAGTGAGGTCGAAATTTTTAGGTCGAGATTTTTCGAAGTTGTCACGTCTTACTCCGACGAGTGCCGCTTCCGAAGCGGAGTTGCGGCGCATCTCCGCAGTATTCATGCAATGACGCTTGGTGTTCGCTTTCCCCTGTCTAGACATCCGGATGCCGCAGTCCGCTCTTAGCTTTCGGTGCTGCGCTGTAATGTCCGTTCATCCCGAGCCGACAGGAAGACGCACCCTTCTGGTCTTCCTGGAAGGAGTGCTGCTGTCACAGCACGCCACTCTCCCTCCCCCTTGCCCCGCTACCCGTGACTGCCTATACCGATCGGCTCAAACTCCCGGGAGCGCGCAGAGCACGTAACTCACGTTGACCCGCGGTAGCTTTGTTTGATGCCGCAAACAAACAAGTTCAGTCCAACAAGCACGCAATAAATTCGTCGCAGCGCGGGTGGCCCCAAGCAAGACTGCTTCGTGTTCATGCTCGTTGCCGGCGCTGACGTCATGGCTCTTGCCTTGCAATAGAATAAAGGGGATCCTGCTGTACACATAGAGAAATTCAGTATTCCACGTGTGTACACTAATTATGAAAAGAGAACCCGCGCATTTTATGTACCTTCATGTTTCTACAGATTAAAAACCGACAACACCTTCACCTCTGTTCGAAAAATTAAGGCGTTTATACGGTCATTTGTGCAGTCAAATGAATGACACCATGTGCTTTTCGTATGCTTCCCTTATTAGACAATTCATTTGGAACAATGCTCTTTCTTTATATGTAGTGCTCAAAAGATAATTCAGTTGCAAAAATGCCCTGTCTGGTTTCTTTTTATGTGTATTGAGGAAAATACAATGTTGTTCATATACGATGCCAGTACTAATACCTTGTTTCGAGCCTCGCTACTTTGCGACATACATGTGCTTGTTTATTTCTTTTGAACATTTATGTGCTTTCGATATTATGTTTTTTTTTGTTTTTGTGCAATGCTTTGTCCTGATGCAGTCGTGCTGTACTGCCCAGTCACACTCACAAGCATCAGTGCTAAAGCGGGCTGGTTACTATCATGTACAATTGCCTGGAAATAAAGTATAATAATAATAATAATAATAATAATAATAATAATAATAATAATAATAATAATAATAATAATAATAATAATAATAATAATAATAATAATAATAATAATAATAATAATAATAATAATAATAATAATAATCACAAGCTGAATTAACAGAAACTGGAGTAGTCAGCACAGGCGAGACAACATGATTCATTTCATGCTGTCCCTAACGACGACATCTGCTGATTTGATTAAAAAAGCATGAAGCCAGAAAAACCTCTATAACACCGTGGAAGCTTTTGATCGGTGACTTCCCCTTTCGAATCTCACACTAATTCTGTCTATTCCCGCTCCGTAATGCAAGCAGATGCAAACACAATTTCACTTTTTATCTTTTCGTGTAACCTCTATTTTGGATTCCGGTTCCTTGTTCCTTCTCGGAAATTCGCTTATTGCCGAAACATCGCAACACGAGACGAACGCGCCGGCCTAGCGGTGTTACAGCGGCGAAAAAGTGCCAAGCTATTATGAACGTATGGTGATGTGGTATCTGAATCCTTTTACTTTTTTTTTAATAAAGATGTGTGAATAGAACTGGTTACATGCTCGCGCTGTGCTGCTGAGTCGCTCTTTCAAACCTTCTAATATGACGTTTAATGGGGCACACAGTTGTTTGCTTCTGTTTTTAGTGTGCGATTTTTGTTTGTATGTTTCTAATCATTCTCTCTTTTTCTTTTCTTTTCTCGTATGGGATCAGTTAGGTTGGCGGCCTGCCTTGCAGACGGCCAGGCACTACACGTTATCTTTCCTTTAAGTATTGTGCAGAGACCTATCGTTCACTTCAAAAGGCTTCGCAGAATGCTCACGCGGTGCTCGGCGGTAAAAAACGTCGATGATGCTGGCGTACCATTGATTAGTTCAGTTTTTAACGAAAACAAGTGATTCACATAAAGCAGCTTGTCTCAGAATTCTGTTGAGGCGTATGAGTATTTAGGCGGGTTTTTTTCCCCGGGGGGGGGGGGGGGGATTTGAGCGGAGAGCCATAGTGCACTTGGCAGAGAGAGCGGTTCACGCTGCCCACTCTAGGCCAGTTGTTTTGACCCGTGTGATTTTAATAGTTCTCATCGTGTTCGGAGACGTAATCTAGCCCTTTCTTTCAAAATGCCGCGGGATCACCGAGTCATCGGAGAATTCCCAGGATTTCGAAACCATTACCATCGCCACCTGGAGGGAAGTGGCGGAAACGGGGAGAGTTTGGCCCTCACAGGAACATCAGCATCATCATCCCTATTTATTAGCAGCAGGTATTCCTCTTTTCCAGCACAATGATTGTCTTCGGTTGCTGGGTAATGTTCAATATTTAATCAATATTCTGGCAACTTTTAATTTGGTAGCGGTATACAAGACTTCCCCGGGCTCATAAGGATACACTATTAGCATCATAATCATCGCCATCATCTCATGAGTCAAAGGCATGTGTCGTTGCACGATCTTTGCAGTATGTCATACATGACAACTGGCGCGTTTACCTGCTGGACAATCCCAAGTGTCATTAATGTGGACCGAGTTGTGGGCACTCTTGTAATGCGTCATGCGCGCATGTGTAGTAATATGGGATTCATATGGACCTTGAAATGGGGATAGAAGGGGGTGGATGGGGGCTTGGTATGACGAGAAATTACATCCTTGTCACGTGAGTAGGTGTGATGTCATATTACAGCGTCGTCACGTGACTAGGTTTGATGGCACAATGCATAGCTGTCACGTGACCTGGTATGGCGTCGCACTCATTTGATGTCATCACTAATTATACTATCAGTCTTCGCGTTATCTAATTATATTATTTATCATTATGTGACATCATCATCATCGTCGCGTGACTCGTCGGTTCGTGACGTCCCTGGTGCCGTTTCTTGCGGACACTTTTTTGTGGATATGACCTTGAAATTGAGCCGTTTAATGCTTTCGCATTAATAAAAGAACCCGCTCACTTGTACACAGACAAACAAAAATTGGCGGACGCTTAGCTTCGCCTTTATAAGAGTGGAACGCGACAGCCTGTTGCAGCACTGCCAGGGAGTCCACGGAACGCCATCGCCCGTTCGGCGCGACGCCTTGCCCGTTAGACAAATCGCCCTGCTATGTACAGTGAAACGGACGCGCGGAGCGGCAAACCATGTAGAAGCGCTGCCAGGCGCCTTGCCGAAACGCGCGGGACTCAAGTTGCAGTCGTAGTTCATCGGCACATCGTTCTCGACAAACCCGATGCCTCGAACGCCAGCATAGCTTCCGCGCCGAACGAACGGGCAGCAAGCCGCACGCTTCGTGGTGAACGCGCCTTGGATGTGCGCTGCGTTGTTAATAATAATAATTGGTTTTGGGGGAAAGGAAATGTCGCAGTATCTGTCTCATATATCGTTGGACACCTGAACCGCGCCGTAAGGGAAGGGATAAAGGAGGGAGTGAAAGAAGAAAGGAAGAGAGAGGTGCCGTAGTGGAGGGCTCCGGAATAACTTCGACAACCTGGGGATCTTTAACGTGCACTGAATTTGCAAAGCACACCGACGGCTTAGCGTTTTGCCTCCATAAAAAAGCAGTCGCCGCGGTCGGGTTCGAACAGGGGAACTTCGGATCAGTAGCCGAGCGCTCTAACCACTGAGCCACCAAATCAGAAGCGTGACAAGTGAGCCCTGCACTATCGAGCCGTAGCGAGTTATGAAAGGCAGCTACGAATACTGTGCATGCGCGTGCGTAGAGTCACTTAGCTGGATGCACATTTTCAGTCGTACCTTTCTGGCAGCAGCGTAACGCTTGCGCCCTTTAACTCGAGGGCTGTTCGTTCAAGAAGAGCGCGGATGTGAGCAGAGGTTCAGCTTCTTAATGCCATGGCTCTGCCGCTTCCAACGGAGCGTGGGCCTTTGTGTACGATAGGGAGCTCGTAACAGTCGGTAGAATTCTTTTTACACTTTGCTACAATCAAGCTGAAAGAAATTTCCTCAGCCGCCACAGCACAGCGATTGCCGAAAGATCGTGCTCCTATTTTGACTCCAATCCTCTATACAGACGTTTTTTTTTTCCGCGCAAGAAGCAATGAAATATGATGACGGTGTCTTGGCCTGCACCATCTGCAGGTCCTATCTTTTAATGAAGCTTCCGTGGAAGCTTCGCTACGGAGACAGACGACAAACACCGCTAATGACAGACAATTCTGCACACTGCTGTACCTCTATGCTGTCTTATAGAACGCAGGAAGATGTACTGGGTTCATATAAGTGTTACGGAGGGTTTCTCCCGTTTCCTTTGGAATCATGACGCACTCGTATCAGTAAAATCGCAATGCTTAGGTATTTGCATGCGCCTATTAGTTTCAACAGAATTTCAATTGAAGCTGCTTCTGCCTTTTTTTTTTCAACTTTCACGATCTTTCGAGCGCGCTGCCTTCAATGACGACCTCATTAATCATGCATTCTAGGCAAGGTAGGTTGGTGAAAACTTTATTGATGAGCCTTATGGATGACCTTATGCACGTTCCAGAAAAACGTAACCGATTGAAATTCCAAGTTCTTCATCTGAAATGTTGCTGATTTCAGTCAATTACAACCGCCCAAAAATAGGTAACTGAGCATTTACAAAAGACTGTAATTGAACACTATAACGTTATTTTTCTTTCCACTTTTATTGGCATAAGACATACGATATAGAATGAGTCGGTGCGCCTTCCTTGATCTGTTGTCTACTGCAATTCACATGCTGTTAATTTTCCACAGCAGTCATTTTTCTCACTTTTTGTCGGTATTTTTGCCACGCCTCTTAGTGAAAATATCAGCAGCGACTCTGGACTCCCTCGGTGTGTGCTCTGGGGGAAGCGCGGAGTGGTAATGTACGAAGACCTTGCACACGAGCTCGCATAGTTATGCAAAGCGTCGCGCTTCCTAGTTGTTCGCCCTCTGGGGAGACAAAGCCCGAGCTCACTAAACTTGACATTCTGTTGTCCCGACCGCGGCGGCTGCGTTTTTATGGAGGAAAAACGCTAAGGCGCCCGTGTGCTGTGTGATGTCAGTGCACGTTAAAGATCCCCAGGTGGTCGAAATTGTTCCGGAGCCCTCCACTACGGCACCTCTCCCTTCGTTTCTTCTTTCATTCCCTCCTTTACCCTTCCCTTACGGCGCGGTTCAGGTGTCCAACGATATATGAGAAAGATACTGCGCCATTTACTTTCCCCCAAAAAACCAATTATTATTATTATTGTGCCGCCGCGAAGAAATGCGAACCGCGGAACACTGGGCTAGTCACATGCAGGACGCTCGGCCTGCATCTCCGGACATCCTCGCGCTCGTGGCTGTTCCGCAGCCCTACCATTGTCTCTCTATTGCAAACGAATATTCCACGCTAGCACTAGTGTTTGCCACCAAATTAGTTTCCTGTCTTACAGTGGTGGGTACAGCTTATTTTTCGAATAGATGTTAATTGACTGCTATAATGGGTTGCTGAAATTATAGTTTTATTATCGATAACGTTACACCTTTAAAAAGTAATCAATACTGTACAGAATTTTTATGGAATACAGTTTATTACATATAATCAATTTCTTTTAACGTGTTACGTACCATAACGTTTAAAACAATTCCAACAGTTTATTCATGTTTCGGCCCTGGAACGGCCTTCGTCAGAATCAGAAGTGTGTGTGTGTGTGTTGGGGGGGGGGGGGGTGCGTGCGTGCGTGCGCGCGCTGGCGGCCGCTGCTCATTCTGTGGGGAGGTGGCCGACACCTTCCACATGTTTTGGGTATTCAGGCAAACTCCTCCTTCCCCACATCACCCCTTCCCCTACCCGAGAGGACTGGGAGGCGGCCCTGCTCGGATGCCAGGAGCTGTCTGCCGAACGGGCCCTGCTTCGGCGCACCTGCGCAGCGGTCAAGACCAACGGGATATCGGAATGAAGGACTCCGCCTTGTATTGTAAGGGGCGAGGCCCACTGGCGGCCCCTCCCTGAGCACCTCTCTGTGAATATAGCCAAATAGATGCATTTCACCACCACGCCGCTTCATTTGCCCCCTCTATATTGTGGCTGACTGGCTGCTCCTCTAGCGCGTGCGGTTGTAAGAAATAAAATTGATTTTTAAGGAAAGGAAAGGATGCAGTAACTGCCTCACTCTTCGGTGGACACCTCAGCTGTGTGGTTCTGGGTGTCCGTTGGCCTTCGAGGCACCCTAGCCGTCTGCATACATGGCGCGTCCTCTGCTCCGCTCCTCCTCGCACTTCCTCCTGCTCTCCGGTAGCACCGCTACCGGTCGGCGTGTGTGCGGACGATTGATGTTGACGGCCGCGACTACTACGCATTGGCCGGGGATCTTCGCCGTAAGAGCCAGCGCTCTAAAAGACGCTTTCGCTATAGCTGTGTGCGTGAGTACTGCATCGTGGATGTACATCACCATAGGCCTGACTACGCCTTCTGTAAGACAAATGCCTCTCCCACGTCTCTCCAATTAACCCTGTCCTTTGCCATGCTGTGGCCAACGTATGCCCGCGAACTTCATCTCATCTGCCCATCTAACTTCTTCCGCCCCCTGCTACCCTTCTCTTGGAGTCCTCTCCGTTACCCTTTCAATATTATCTAATATCGATTTGTCTTCGATGTCTGATTTCCGGTATGGGTGTACATGGGGGGTTATTTCCATTTGTGGTTAACGGTTACAGTGCATCTGACGGACATTTGGGGACGAAATGTACTGGCAAGCATACATTTAATTGCGCAGTACTAAATACAAGCGCACGTTTACGTCAGCGTCAGTCCGAATTGCGGTACCGAGGGGAGAGCCTCGTTGTTCGCTTTGAAGAGCGTTAGCTCTTACTCATCACGTTTCGAGATTTCGTGGGGCCTGCTACCACCCTTGATCACAGCGCCATCTGTGGCAGCAAATACTCATCACGTTTCGAGACTTCGTGAGGTCTCCTGTCACCCTGAGATCAAGGCGCTGTCTGTGGCTGCAACTAGAAAACAGCGAATCTCGCATTTAGACTTGCAGCGCCATCTACAATAGCATTGTCGAGACCACCACCTGCCGCATGCTAATGATGACGTCACGGTCCAATGTGGCGGATAGAGGTCGAATTATGTGAGTATGGCGTCAGGGGACGAGTATGGCGTCAGGGGACGCAATGGCGGCATAGTTTCGGTTTGTCAAATCCAAGATGACGGCCATTATAATTGGCGGCACCCTCTCATTCCTTTCCCCCTCACCAAAAATATCCTAAAACGAGGAGCAAACTCCCGTTACGGGACCGCTATATGTATGCATTCGTTCCGCTATATATACTCCGACAACAACGGGCACCCATCCCGGGACAGTTGTAAACCGAATTTGGTAGGCAAATAAAACTATGGGTTGTGGTATAGAAATAGAACCACAATTAAATAATAGGTAAACATTGTATACATGCAATTACTAATTGAAGCGTTAGCATATCGCACCGCAAGCGGAATTCTAAACCCGCCTTGACCCCCCAAACGAAGCAAATTACGTTTGGAACGTATCTTGAGGGGGTGCAACTCGACAATGGGTAGACGCGCATCGTAATTTCTCTGATCGATGGTGCTAGGCGGCGATCGTTCCGCTAGGCGGCGTGCGTGCACGCATAGCTTGAGCCACCGCCCGATGTAAAGGGTTTAGCCGTATCCATCCATCCATCCATTCCTGAGCATGGTGGCTATCCACCCCGTGTCGAAGGGTATTACATTCCATTTCTCGAGACGAGCGGCGCATTCTTCTTCGCTTTCTTCATCTAGTGATGAATGGCAACTTATTTGTTTTTTTTTTTGTTTTTTTTAGTGTGTCTGATACGCATGCGTCTTCTGGTGTCCTAAGTTTGCCGTTTCTCGATTAAACTTCAGTTGTTAGCCCAGCGTTGTCCTGTGTTCTTCTTCTCCTGGTGTCTCGTGCTTTCGCTGGTGAAGTTATGTCTGAAATACACTAACTAGCCTATACGGTTACCTTGTTACAAACAGCTAACGCTCGTTACTTCAGCGTCTTCCAGACGGTACCGGGCTTTTTTTGTTAGTTGTTGGAATATCTACGCTACTGAAAACAATAGAAGCAGTGCAGTTTTGCGGCGTGGCATATAAACTGACACCACAAGGACCAAAGTCGGGGACCTAAGGAGCCAAAGGTGGTCCAGGCACAAACAAAACACTGCTAGGTATTCTGAGCATACTCTGTAACGCATATTTACAATGCTAAACTTCACAGTACAAATAAACATCCACTGCGTAGCACTGCTTATTTACAGCAGGTTTTTCCACTGCATGTAAGGACACTGGCGGGAAACCAAGCATAAGCGTGGCTAGAAAGGGTCACGTTCTGGATACCACAATTACGGGTTCAGCGGCTGTTCCAGCGCACAGATTACGTGATGCCATGCCCGCTCGTTCAATCCAGAGCGCTACGGGAACATGAAAATCCGGTTTCTAGAACTAAGCTTTTATTCACGTTTTTGCGTGACTGTTCGGTCATATGACTCCCACGATGTTAGTTTTTGTAATATGCATGTTTTCTTGCGGAGAGCAGCTCTAAATACGACCGTTCGTGCATTAATTACTGTTAAATTACTTCTCGTGCTAAAAAGAAACAGTATATAACACAACGCGACTTATGACCTCACAGTATGCAAAATATGAGAAGAGAAATTCATCCGTAGAAAACAATACTCCTCGAAAAAAAAACACGAAAATTGAGTAATAAATCGTATAAAGTCCGAGGAGTTTTCGATAAATCACTGAAAAGTCCGAGCACTGTTAGGCGGTTGTTTCATAATAATAATAATTGGTTTTTTGGGAAAGGAAATGGCGTAGTATCTGTCTCAGCTATAACCAGAATTTTGAAAAATAGGCTTCTTGAAATATCGCGTCTGCGGCGTTGTAACGTTGGCGTACATGAGAAAACAGGGGAATCATGTGAACTATATTAAGCTGGTTAACTAATTTGCAATAGAAAACTTTTCACCAATTACAGTTAGGTGCTTGACTGCAACTTGAGATTTCAAGCCGGCCGTTAGTAATAGCCATATTACTTCTTAGATGAAATTGCGAAGACGCGATTGCACTGGGCGCTATCGCACAGCAATTTTTTTGCCGTCGCGCGCCCTTTCCGAAAAGTGCGTGGAGCGACCGCGGTGGCCGCGTTTCGACGGAAAACCGCAAAAGGCGCCCGTGTGCTGAAAGATGTCAGTGCACGTTAAAGATTCCCAGGTGGTCGAAATTATTCCGGAACATCCACTACGGCACCTCTTTCTTCCTTCTTTCACTCACACTCTTTCACACACGCGGACAATCTGGACACATTTTTTATTGTGTAAGTAGTTTGTACATATTACTTCTGCCCCTATCCTCTCTTCCTGTCCCCTCACCTCTTTCATTTCATTTCTCTATTCTGCCTGCTATCCTTTATTTCCGCTGCCCCAGCTCAGGTGCCTCAGTATCGATGGCAGATGCCGAGGCTAGGAAAAATCTTTTCCTTCCTTTTTATTATTATTTTAATAAAAACCACTTAGTACTACTTCACGGCGCAATTCAGGTTTCCACCGAGATGTGAGACACATACTGCGCCATTTCCTTTCCTCAAAAAAAAAAATATATAATTTTTCAAAAAGAACCCAACCGCAAGAATCTCCAATCGGCACTCGGGCCCCAACTGACGCTTGCCTGCGCGCAGAAGACGATGGAGTACAAACGCGCCTTACGCGTGCAGTTTTTTTTTTTGTGTGTGATAAAATAATAAGAAACGTCACTTTTTTTTTCGACGAAACAACTCTTAGAAATTAATAAAACAAAGACACCCCCCCCCCCCATCCATGAATCAGCCTTTGTGAAGATGGTCCCCATTTAACAGTGCGGACCAGCCTCATTTTTTTTGCTTGATTTCCCGTGTAACACTGCTCCTTAATGCTGTGTACTTTTGAGTCGTGATGCTTTCATTAGTATTCAACTACTGCCACGGAGCAAGACTATACAGGAGGTGAAACTCCCGTCTGCGCGAGCGAGCGCAGGCGACCAGATAAAGTTACAGTTTTATGTGCCGACGAGAGCGCATGCAGTGGCGGCGCCTTGCGGCGCCTCGTAGAAGCAGCAGAAAAAAAAAATAAAAAAATGCAGCACCCGGGCAGGCGGCGCGCGCTCAAAGCAGACAAGCAGACGAAACGGGTGTTTGCTTCAGCGGGCAGGGTGTGACGTTGTATTTCAGTAGTTTCTTTCCAGGCCGCCAGGCGCCGCCAGCAGGATAGTGGCGCCGCGGGCTTGTGACCTTTTCTGGTCGCCGCAGAGCAGCAGACGGCGGAGTTTCCACTCCTTATAGTCTTCCTCCGTGACTACTGCTTAGCGGGGTTAAATTATTCATTCCAGTTTCAACTCACGATGGTTTGCTGTCCGGTTCAACACGTAGCGTTTTTTATTCAATTCTCCTAATTTTATTCTGGCTACTGAGTATATAGTTGTAAACTGTTTTGTGTTAAAGTTCCGCCTACCTGACTTGGATACGTTTTAGCAGCACTGTAAGCGCAAGGAACGAACAACATATGACCGACGCTACAGCGATGGCAATGCTGCCACCCATGCTTTTAAATGTCGTCGAAGAACGCGTCCAAGCGCGCTTACCACCTGCCATCTTCAGGATTGATGAGCAACCGATCGAATTTACTGAACAGAGTCGAAAATATGCAAAAAAAGAGAGCAAAAGATGTTTCGTGCGTGCAATTTAGGATTTCGCGCCTATCCACCCTGTTGCTTGCAGCGCCCCCAAAGCTGCAACATTGTTTCCTTAAACGCACTGCATAGGTGTGGCGACGCTCTCGCACACAAGCAAGAAATAACTCTTATCATTTTTGCAAACTGCAGAAAATATTAATACGATATTTCATTTTCAACCAATTCAAAATTCAACTACGCAAGCACTATCATCATTATGAGGCGCATTACTGTTTCCGTCATAGGTTCCCGCCAAATACCGGGTGTCTGCCAGTGGCGTCTGCTCGAAATCGGTTTTCGCGAATTGCGCGTGCTTGCCGGCAGAAAGCTTGTCTTGAAGGATTCGGATGTGTGCGAAGACTACGAAACAGCGTCACCGACGCGTTGTGCTCGGCGTGAGATAGGTAGCGGCCAAGCAAAGATGACCCAGATAACGGCTGCTCTTTCGGCTGGTTCTGTGCAGACAGTGTTGCGACCCGGTTGCCACCAACGAAAGCAGCAAGGGAAGTGGGTGAAAACGATTAAGATATCTTCATTTTCTTCATTAGCTGGGAGCTACCGCATTGACGCTCGTGTTTTGGCAAAGTATAACGTTAAGACGGTCATCTCCAAAGGACGCTTCGGTCGAGTGCTGCGAGTGGAGAACAAGCTATCAAAGCAGCTGTACGCTGTAAAAATAATAGAAACTGAAGTTGACTCTCACGTTGAGACCGAACTGGCGGTGCTAAGACGTGTCCGGCACACGAATGTGGTGCGGCTGGACGAAGTATTTCGCGTCGGCGGTCTTGTTTACATGGTTATGGAACTGGCGACTGGTGGCAGCCTGCAGGACAAACTAGAAGTGCGCGCTCCGTTCGTCGAAACTGACGCGGCTCGCGTCATTCACATGCTGACCTGTGGCCTAGCGCACCTGCACGGCCTGGGAATTGCGCATCGGAATCTAGAGCCAGAAAATGTGTTGTACGAGCATCCGGGCGCTGGAGCCAAGGTGCTGATAACAGAATTTGGCCTGGCCAGTGCTCCCACGGCGGGCCGAGAGGCGTGCATGCACACCGTGTGCGAAGGGAAGCTCCGCTACATGGCCCCCGAGATGGTCTCACGACGGCCCTACACCCATGCCGTGGACATGTGGGCGCTGGGGGTGATCACGCACGTCCTGCTCACCGGTGTGTTGCCATTCGACGCGCACAGCGACGCCGCCGTGGTGCAGCTGATCATGGGCGCCCAGCTTTCCGTCGCGCCGGAGGTGAGTGTCGCCCACACGCTTGCTGATCGCTGGCTCTAACGCGCGCAAGAGAAGTCGCCAACCGCTGCGAGTGAATGCTAATTTTGGCCGCCTGATTAAATGCGATTCTGTAAGCTCGTTTCGCCAGTTCTGTGTATACACACGGCGATAATAGGGTGATTCCATGCTGGCGCCTGTCTCGTCGCAGGCTTTGCTTTGGATGCGATGAAGCAACTAGCCTGACCAAGCCCTGTATAAAGTAGAGGGGTCGTGCATATGGTCAGAGAAGCAAGTATGCTGGGAGTTAAGACGTTGCTTCAGTACAGAAAATTTCAGCACAGGTTCTCCTACAAGCAAGAGACATCGGCGAGACCTCCGAAAACGAGCCGCTTCGGCCCATATTCAATGTCCAACGCGCGCCTTGGTTGTCATATAGGTTCAGAACTACCTACTGAGTACCGCCCTAACGTGCTTCAGGGTGCATATTTGTTCGTTCTTCATTTAAAATTACTGCGTTATGACTAATTAAAGCTTTGGAGCGCTCGACTGCCGGCTGTCTGCTACATCAACGCGGAAAGCTGCGGACTAAGCTTTCCTTCCGTTTTGTGGTTCTCATCTTCTGCAGCTGTGACATTCCAATTTCCTTCCAACGTACCATCCGCAAAGGAAACCTCCTGCATGCCCATGCGCGCTGTCACTTGGGCAGAACCATGATTGACTGTGGACGCGCATACAGGCTGCAAGTTTTGGGCGCGCATGCGCACGCGACAACGTCAAGGGCTGCCGTTCTGCTGTTGTGAGCGAAAAAGCAGGTAGCCCGTATGCCACCTAGGACACGTGCACTTGTGATCTATCATCACAACCTTCCCACCGTGGCAGGTGACAACCTGCCCATTGGGTTGTGAGCAAACTGCCCACCGGGCATGGCAGATGGCAGGTAAATTAATGATTGGTTGGGAGAGGTTGTTCGGGAAGAGCAACAAGGGTGCCAAAAGCCCCACCAGTGGCTGTGTTTGAAACAGCCACCTGCTGAGGAAGTGGCGCATCGCTTAAACGCTGCATCACTGCGCAAGAAGTGGTATGAGGACTCTCCGCGATCTATGAAAGTAACAAAACACGTTGTGAGGCTAGTTGGTGAAGCATGATTTCTTCAAGAAGTTTTTTTAGCGCTACATAAACGGCAGTGACACAGAAAGAAGTGCACGGGACGGGTTCTGACTCCAACTATGTTTAATGAAGCAGACACATTCTGCATTTATACACAATGAAGGACCGGAGCGCATGGCGGTGGGAAATTTCCTGTACACATTAGGGAGCGCAGACTGCATCTTATCGTCTATTTAATAATCTGTATTCGCTGTCTCGCAGGAAGACTGATGTGGTGCTGACGCGCGTGTCGCCCCTTTCTTTGATAATAAAACGCTTCAGACAATTCGCTTGCTAATCTGTCCTTACTTCTGCTTAGAATTTTGATACGCTCAAGTCGTGGCCCACAGTGTTGATAGCTCTCATCTTTGCAGGAGCAGCAGGGGGGGGGGGGGGGGGGGGGCTGTAGATTTTCAAATGAGTCGGAAACGTGAACGTTCGTGTTCCGTGGCACGTTCGCTCACACAGCGGCTCGTCTGCCCGACATATACTTTGCCACATTTAAGGGGGATTTCATATACCACACCCGTGGTACACTGCACGTACGGCTTTGTGTGTTTACTACAAATCACAAAAATGTTCCGCGCTGCACTCTGGAACATCAAGAGCGGACATGTGTTTCACTCACGTGAGAAAATCAAAACTGTTTCAAGGAACACAGCTCTTCCATCACCTCGATAACTTCAAAACATAGCTCCTTGTACACTTCACGCAGCTTAAATATGTTTTCTTTGAAGTAACCTCGGACAGACCGCGCATTTTCATCGCAGTGTCATACAGCCATCCTGCTTCGCCAAATGCTGTGCAGGCCAAGAAGGAAAATTACATCGTATTTATAAAGATCCGCCTCAACGTCCAGCAATCGTATCCCATACGGCGTCAAGGGTAAGTCTTTCTTTATTGTACGCTGGAGCACGCCCCAAAAGAGCAGCGCATCCCAGCAATCAATAAAGACGTGTTCACTCTGGTTTGTGACACTACAAGCAGTCAGCACCCCATGAAAAAAAAAAACAATCCCTTCTCCTCCATCCATGTTTTAACCGGCAACGTACCAGTGCACTCTTTTTAAAACATTTCCTCCTTGGCCTCCACTATACAGAGATCTATATATTGGCTCGGGGAAGACGCAGTCAAGCAAAGCTTTTAGCGATTTCTTACGCGTGACATTTGATTGGTATTCCAAAATTAAACCGAGAATTTAGAAACCGGAATGCAAAGATCACTTCTTTCAAAATCTACTTTCACTGTATCGCATCCCGTCTACAGTGGAAATAACATAGTTTGGCAAATCCGAAGAAAGCCTCACTTGAATAAAAGCCCGTAGGAAAGGTTCGCGTTGATCTCGAAGAAACATAAATCGTGACACCACCTGCCTCAGGTACAAGTGTGGCAAGGAAAGACCCCCTTTCCTCAAACGCAGAAATAAATGATCACGTTTATTCCTCTCCCATGAGGCCTGCCAAATAAAAACTGCAAAGAAAATGAAACTTTTCAATGTTAAGTCGAGAGCAAGAAAGGACTTGGAACAAATAGCACACTTTTGAAACCAGGTATACATTTTTTTTTATTCGAAAATGATACTGAGCACAATTCAATATGTACAATAATAACTGGACCCATAGCCAGGGGCTAGTTTCGGGTCCAACACAATGCAATACAACATATTTGCAGCACGCGGAAACGAACATTTCTATTCCTAAAATGAAAATTAGAACGTTATAAGATTTGCGGAGAAAAAATACAGGAATACAAACAAAGCGCTCACAAAAAACATATTTCTCTTCGAAACAAAAAGTAAAAATTCATACCATATACTTCACATATTCATCAGGAACATTTTGAGGGATTGTACAAAATTTGTTTCTGTTTTAACCTCATTAGGAATGCCATTCCAGATTAAAACTCCATTGAATTCTAATAATCTTTGCCCGTAAGTATTGTGACAGGCGGCCAAATTGAAATGTTTGGCACTAGCAGCCCTAGTCTCCCTTTTAGGAGTTATAAAGATTCTGTGGGGAAGCGGTTCATAGAGCTGTAGTATTTTATGAATTGTCTGGGCTATCTTTAATGTATACATGGAATGGAAAGGTAGAATGCCGGTGGACTTGAAAAGTGGTTCAGTAGAGTCAGTATATTTTGAATAAGTAATTATTCTTATCGCTCTCTTCTGCAATCGGATTACAATCGGATTACATATGTTTGCGCGCGCGAATATAGACAGTTCCTTTCCCGACCCTTTCTGTGTACGCGTTGACAGTTCTTGAATTTTCTCCTTCCAAAAGTCATCGTTATCTCGATACTTGTAAAGAGGAAGACGTAGGTACTTGGAAGGGACATGTGACCATCTTACACTTGCATGAAACAAAGGGGCTGATGTCCAGTTCCCGTGCCAAAACCCCGCAAATTTGTCCAGATTAACAACGCGATTGGTTACATCACAAAACCTGCGAACAACCGACACCGCATGTTCTATGCTGCGGTCTGTGATCGCTACAAAAAATTGCCACATCATCGGCATAAGCCGGTACTTTAATTTCACGTGCTTCTAGTTCTAAACCATGAATAGAGCTGTTATTTATTACATTCCGGCGAAGTGGCTCTAGGTACAGAGCGAAAAGTAACGGTGAAAATGGGCAGCGTTGCCGCACGGATGCTCTCACGGCAAGCTCTCGGCTAACAACCAGATTCGCGGTACAGTTACTATAAGCCATTTGAACCCCTTTTAAAATTACTTCCCCAACACAGACATCGTTCGAGGATATAAAAAAGAATATCATGACATACACGATCAAAGGTCTTCTCTAAATCAATCTGCAACGTTACGACTCGCCTAAAGTCAGCGTCACAGCATTCCAGTATACTCCGAGTGACATGAACATTCGTGAAGATGGTCCGCCCTTGAATTCCACACGTCTGGTGGGGGATAACCAAGATGTCCATAACTGACTGTAAACGTTTGGCTAATGCTTTCATAAAAAATTTATAATCAACATTAGTAATCGTTATCGGCCGATAACCAGTAACTTGCTTAAGCTTATCAGGATTGTCAGTTTTTGGTATAAGTACTGTAGGTGCACGGGGAAAATCGGGTGGTAAAATAGCCATTCTAAATGACTTCATAAACGCGTTGTAAAATGAGAGCAGTTTTGCGTTTGAACGCCTAATAAAATTCCGTTGTTATCCCGTCAGGACCTGGCGATTTCTCCAAGTGAAGCTCATCAATAGCGTATTCCAATTTCGCTGTTGATAAGTCCGCAGACAGGATGTCTGTCTTCGCTGGTCAGTTGGGGTAATAGATTTAAAAATTCAGCCTAAAAGGCCGTCTGTACATCCGCCGATTTGGAAGCGAACAAATCACGGTAATACTGACTTAAAGACTCCCTTATCACCTTCGGATCTTCCGTCAGAGTACCTTTGTTTTCAACTTCTACGATATCTATCCTTACAGCGTATCTTTTTTTTTTGTCGTCAAATTCCGCCTACTGTGCATATCATCTGCCAGCAAGCGATCCGTTCGTTCCCGGATTGCAGCTGCCTGAAACCTTGTCACACCGATAACGTCAAGCTTGGCTTTAACTTCGCTGATAAGATCAGAGTATAGTCCCGGAGCTTTATTTTCCTCCATAATTAATTCTTTCAACATCTGTTTTAGGTTGTTTTGTTGAGCTTTTTCAGCATGTCTGATTTCTACGGACCCTTCGATAGCCCTCATTTTGACATCAACTTTAAATTCCTCCCACTTTTCTGCCCAACTTTTCTCATAACTCAACCAAACTTTTTCTGACACTTTCTTTGTTTGTAAAAGAAACGTGTCGCCCTTTAATAATTTTGCATTGAGCTTCCGCAAGTCCCAGCTGAATTTCGCTTGAGGTGTCGGGTTCTTTGCCATGGTGAATATGGCACAACAGTGATCGCTAAATGTGACCGGTTCGACGATGTAGTTATCGAAAATCGCTGTTAGCTCAAGGGAAAAGTAAGCTTTATCTAGCCTAGCATGGCCACGCCCTTGGAAATGTGTATAATGACGTCTCATTCCTCCCTTTGCAAACTGGGCTATGTCTTCAAGTGAATACTTTTCAATGTTTTCTTTCAAGAAAACAGCACTTTCGGTAACCGCTGAGCTTGATCGGTCATCTGCACTGAGAACACAACTGAAATCCCCCCAAAGAATGACAAGTCTATTGCATTTGATGTACGCACACAGTTCCTGGAAGAACAAAAGACGTTCACGCGGTTTTGTAGCAGCATACCGAGGCGGATAAAGTGCTGTTGCAAAGGGTCCAAGCTTAGTTTGGAAACCTACCCGGTATCGCCCAACACACTTGCTCTCTCCCATCGTTACTAACTGTGCCATGGATAAGGTGCGAATAAATGAAAATAAACACCGCCTTGCCCCGGGTGAGGATCGAACTCGTGACCTTCAGATTATGAGACTGACGCTCTGCCTACTGCGCTACCGAGGCGAATGAAGTGCTGCCGCAAAGGGTCGAAGCCTAGGCGGAAACCTACGCAGCACGGCCCAATACACGTGCTGTCTTCCAGCGTTATCAGCGACAGAGGGGGGCCACCTCATGAGGTTTCGACCTCATGAGGTCGACCTCAACCTCACGCGCGAGCTTGAGGTTGAGTGAGGTCGTCATTCAGTGAGGTCGAAATTTTTAGGTCGAGATTTTTCGAAGTTGTCACGTCTTACTCCGACGAGTGGCGCTTCCGAAGTGGAGTTGCAGCGCATCTCCGCAGTATTCATGCAATGACGCTTGGTGTTCGCTTTCCCCTGACTAGACATCCGGATGCCGCAGTCCGCTCTTAGCTTTCGGTGCTGCGCTGTAATGTCCGTTCATCCCGAGCCGACAGGAAGACGCACCCTTCTGGTCTTCCTGGAAGGAGTGCTGCTGTCACAGCACGGCACTCTCCCTCCCCCTTGCCCCGCTACCCGTGACTGCCTATACCGATCGGCTCAAACTCCCGGTAGCGCGCAAAGCACGTAACTCACGTTGACCCGCGGTAGCTTTGTTTGATGCCGCAAACAAACAAGTTCAGTCCAACAAGCACGCAATAAATTCGTCGCAGCGCGGGTGGCCCCAAGCAAGACTGCTTCGTGTTCATGCTCGTTGCCGGCGCTGACGTCATGGCTCTTGCCTTGCAATAGAATAAATGGGATCCTGCTGTACACATAGAGAAATTCAGTATTCCACGTGTGTACACTAATTATGAAAAGAGAACCCGCGCATTTTATGTACCTTCATGTTTATACAGATTAGAAACCGACAACACCTTCACCTCTGTTCGAAAAATTAAGGTGTTTATACGGTCATTTGTGCAGTCAAATGAATGACACCATGTGCTTTTCGTATGCTTCCCGTATTAGACAATTCATTTGGAACAATGCTCTTTCTTTATATGTAGTGCTCAAAAGATAATTCAGTTGCAAAAATGCCCTGTCCGGTTTTTTTTTATGTGTATTGAGGAAAATACAATGTTGTTCATATACGATGCCAGTACTAATACCTTGTTTCGAGCCTCGCTACTTTGCGACATACATGTGCTTGTTTATTTCTTTTGAACATTTATGTGCTTTCGATATTATGTTTTCTTTTTTGTTTTTGTGCAATGCTTTGTCCTGATGCAGTCGTGCTGTACTGCCCAGCCACGCTCACAAGCATCAATGCTAAAGTGGGCTGGTTACTATCATGCACAATTGCCTGGAAATAATAATAATAATAATAATAATAATAATAATAATAATAATAATAATAATAATAATAATAATAATAATAATAATAATAATAATAATAATAATAATAATAATAATAATAATAATAATAATAATAATATCATCATCATCATCACAAGCTGAATTAACAGAAACTGGAGTAGTCAGCACAGGCGAGAGAATATGATTCATTTCATGCTGTCCCTAACGACGACATCTGCTGATTTGATTAAAAAAGCACGAAGCCAGAAAAACCTGTATAACACCGTCGAAGCTTTTGATCGGTGACTTCCCCTTTCGAATCTCACACTAATTCTGTCTATTCCCGTTCCGCAATGGAAGCAGATGCAAACAATTTCATTTTTTATCCTTTCGAATAACCTCTCTTTTGGTCTCCGGTTCCTTGTTCCTTCTCGGAAATTCGCTTATTGGGGAAACATCGCAACATGAGACGAACGCGCCGGCATAGCGGTGTTACAGCAGCGAAAAAGTGCAAAACTATTATGAACGTATGGTGATGTGGTATCTGAATCCTTTTACTTTTTTTTTAATAAAGATGTGTGAATAGAACTGGTTACATGCTCGCGTTGTGCTGCTGAGTCGCTCTTTCAAACCTTCTAATATGACGTTTAATGGGGCACACAGTTGTTTGCTTCTGTTTTTAGTGTGCGATTTTTGTTTGTATGTTTCTAATCATTTTCTCTTTTTCTTTTCTTTTCTCGTATGGGATCAGTTAGGTTGGCGGCCTGCCTTGCAGACGGCCAGGTACTACACGTTATCTTTCCTTTAAGTATTGTGCAGAGACCTATCGTTCACTTCAAAAGGCTTCGCAGAATGCTCACGCGGTGCTCGCCGGTAAAAAACGTCGATGATGCTGGCGTACCATTGATTAGTTCAGTTTTGAACGAAAACGAGTGATTGACTTAAAGCAGCTTGTCTCAGAATTCTGTTGAGGCGTATGAGTATTTAGGCGGGTTTTTTTCCCCCGGAGGGGGGGGGGGGGGGGATTTGAGCGAAGAGCCATAGTGCTCTTGGCAGAGAGAGCGTTTCACGCTGCCCACTCTAGGCCAGTTGTTTTGACCCGTGTGATTTTAATAGTTCTCATCGTGTTCGGAGACGTAATCTAGCCCTTTCTTTCAAAATGCCGCGGGATCACCGAGTCATCGGAGAATTCCCAGGATTTCGAAACCATTACCATCGCCACCTGGAGGGAAGTGGCGGAAACGGGGAGAGTTTTGCCCTCACAGGAACATCAGCATCATCATCCCTATTTATTAGCAGCAGGTATTCCTCTTTTCCAGCACAATGATTGTCTTCGGTTGCTGGGTAATGTTCAATATTTAATCAATATTCTGGCAACTTTTAATTTGGTAGCGGTATACAAGACTTCCCCGGGCTCATAAGGATACACTATTAGCATCATAATAATCGCCATCATCTCATGAGTCAAAGGCATGTGTCGTTGCACGATCTTTGCAGTATGTCTTACATGACAACTGGCGCGTTTACCTGCTGGACAATCTCAAGTGTCATTAATGTGGACCGGGTTGTGGTCACTCTTGTAATGCGTCATGCGCGCATGTGTAGTAATGTGGGATCCATATGGACCTTGAAATGGGGGTAGAAGGGGGGTGGATGGGGGCCTGGTATGACGAGAAATTACATCGTTGTCACGTGACTAGGTTTGATGGCACAATACATAGCTGTCACGTGACCTGGTATGACGTCGCACTCAAATGATGTCATCACTAATTATACTATCAGTCTTCGCGTTATCTAATTATATTATTTATCATTAATTATGTTACATCATCATCTTCGTCGCGTGACTCGTCGGTTCGGGACGTCCCTGGTGCCGTTTCTTGCGGACACTTTTTTGCGGATATGACCTTGCAAGTGAGTAATCTAATGCTTTCGCATTAATAAAAGAACTCGCTCACTTCTACACAAACAAATATTGGGGGACGCTTAAGCTTCGCCTATAAGAGTAGAACGCGACAGCGTGTTGCGGCACTGCCAGGGAGTCCACGTACAAGGAAATTACGGATGGTTACAAATTAAGAAGAAGAATATACCCTCCTCCAGACGTATCCCTTACTCACAAAGAGGCGTATATCTGGAGGAGGATCCAAGCAGGGGTGTACATATCGCCAGTCAAAATTGCTCAGAACCCAGGTGACGAAAAATGTATCGACTGTGGGGAAAGGGGTACACTAAACCACATTACTTGGGAATGTCTTTGCTCACCAGGGGCTAAGGAAGACATAACTAGTTTTGAAGCCTGGGAGGCGCTGCTGCGGAGCGAGGACCCCAACGCGCAGCGCAAAGCCACCCGCGTGGCGGCTGAGGCCGTGAAGCATCAGCTACACCGTCCTCAGCCGACGGCCTCTTCTCCTAATCGGACTTAGGCTTCGGCCGAGCCTGAGAGGGGGTAGGGAGACCACCATCTGCCGGAAATAAAGTTTTTCTGAACTGAACTGCGGACACTTTTTTTGTGGATATGACCTTGAAAGTGAGCCATTTAATGCTTTCGCATTAATAAAAGAACCCGCTCACTTGTACACAGACAAACAAAAATTGGCGGACGCTTAGCTTCGCCTTTATAAGAGTGGAATGCGACAGCGTGTTGCAGCACTGCCAGGGAGTCCACAGAACGCCATCGCCCGCGACAAGTCGCCCTGCTATCTACAGTGAAACGGACGCGCGGAGCGGCAAACCACGTATACATATATATAGAAGCGCTGCCAGGCGCCTTGCCGAAACGCGCGGGACTCAAGTTGCAGTCGTAGTTCATCGGCACATCGTTCTCGACAAACCCGATGCCACGAACGCCAGCATAGCTTCCGCGCCGAACGAACGGGCAGCAAGCAGCAAGCTTCGTGGTGAACGAACGCGCCTTGGATGTGCGCTGCGTTGTTAATAATAGTAATTGGTTTTGGGGGAAAGGAAATGTCGCAGTATCTGTCTCATATATCGTTGGACACCTGAACCGCGCCGTAAGGGAAGGGATAAAGGAGGGAGTCAAAGAAGAAAGGAAGAGAGAGGTGCCGTAGTGGAGGGCCCCGGAATAATTTCGACAACCTGGGGATCTTTAACGTGCACTGAATTCGCAAAGCACACCGACGCCTTAGCGTTTTGCCTCCATAAAAAAGCAGTCGCCGCGGTCGGGTTCGAACACGGGAACTTTGGATCAGTAGCCGAGCGCTCTAACCACTGAGCCACCAAATCAGAAGCGTGACAAGTGAGCCCTGCACTATCGAGCCGTAGCGAGTTATGAAAGGCAGCTACGAATACTGTGCATGCGCGTGCGTAGAGTCACTTAGCTGGATGCACATTTTCAGTCGTACCTTTCTGGCAGCAGCGTAACGCTTGCGCCCTTTAACTCGAGGGCTGTTCGTTCAAGAAGAGCGCGGATGTGAGCAGAGGTTCAGCTTCTTAATGCCATGGCTCTGCCGCATCCAACGGAGCGTGGGCCTTTGTGTACGATAGGGAGCTCGCAACAGTCGCTAGAATTCTCTTTTACACTTTGCTACAATCAAGCTGAAAGAAATTTCCTCAGCCGCCACAGCACAGCGATTGCCGAAAGATCGTGCTCCTATTTTGACCCCAATCCTCTAAACAGACTTTTTTTTCCGCGCAAGAAGCAATGAAATATGATGACGGTGTCTTGGGCTGCATCATCTGCACGCCCTGTCTTTTTATGAAGCTTCCGTGGAAGCTTCGCTATGGACCCTCACGTCAAACACCGCTAATGACACACAATTCTGCGCACTGCTGTACCTCTATGCTGTCTTATAGAAAGCAGGAAGATGTACTGGGTTCATATAAGTGTTATGGAGGGTTTCTCCCGTTTCCTTTGGAATCATGACGCACTCGTATCAGTAAAATCGCAATGCTTAGATATTTGCATGCGCCTTTTAGTTTCAACAGAATTTCAGTTGAAGCTGCTTCTGCCTTTTTTTTTTTCAACTTTCACGATCTTTCGAGCGGGCCGCTTTCAATGACGATCTCATTAATCATGCATTCTAGGCAAGGTAGGTAGGTGAAAACTTTATTGATGAGCCTTATGGGTGACCTTATGCACGTTCCAGAAAAACGTAACCGATTGAAATTCCAAGTACTTCATCTGAAATGTTGCTGATTTCAGTCAATTACAACCGCCCCAAAATAGGTAACTGAGCATTTACAAAAGACTGTAATCGAACACTATAACGTTATTTTTCTTTCCACTTTTATTGGCATAAGACATACGATATAGAATGAGTCGGTGCGCCTTCCTTGATCTGTTGTCTACTGCAATTCACATGCTGTTAATTTTCCACAGCAGTCATTTTTCTCACTTTTTGTCGGTATTTTTGCCACGCCTCCTAGTGAAAATATCAGCAGCGACTCTGGACTCCCTCGGTGTATGCTCTGGGGGGAAGGGCGGAGTGGTAATGCACGAAGACCTTGCACACGAGCTCGCATAGTTATGCAAAGCGTCGCGCTTCGTAGTTGTTCGCCCTCTGGGGAGACAAAGCCCGAGCTCACTAAACTTGACATTCTGTTGTCCCGACCGCGGCGGCTGCGTTTTTATGGAGGAAAAACGCTAAGGCGCCCGTGTGCTGTGTGATGTCAGTGCACGTTAAAGATCCCCAGGTGGTCGAAATTGTTCCGAAGCCCTCCACTACGGCACCTCTCTCTTCGTTTCTTCTTTCATTCCCTCATTTACCCTTCCCTTACGGCGCGGTTCAGGTGTCCAACGATATATGAGAAAAATACTGCGCCATTTCCTTTCCCCCCAAAAACCAATTATTATTATTATTATTGTGCCGCCGCGAAGAAATGCGAACCTCGGAACACTGGGCTAGTCACATGCAGGACGCTCGGCCTGCATCTCCGGACATCCTCGCGCTCGTGGATGTTCCGCAGCCCGACCATTGTCTCTCTATCGCGAACGAATATTCCACGCTAGCACTAGTGTTTGCCACCAAATTAGTTTCCTGTCTTACAGTGTTCGTTACTGCTTATTTTTCGAATAGATAGTAATTGACTGCTATAATCGATTGCTGAAATTATAGTTTTATTATCGATAACGTTACACCTTTAAAAAGTAATCAATACTGTACAAAATTTTTAGGGAATACAGTTTATTACAAATAATCAATTTCTTTTAACGTGTTACGTACAATAACGTTTAAAACAATTCCAACAGTTTATTCATGTTTCGGCCGTGGAACGGCCTTAATAATAATAATAATTGGTTTTTGGGGAAAGGAAATGGCGCAGTATCTGTCTCATATATCGTTCGAGACCTGAACCGCGCCATAAGGGAAGGGATAAGGAAGGGAGTGAAAGAAGAAAGGAAGGAGGAGGTGCCGTAGTGGAGGGCTCCGGAATAATTTCGACCACCTGGGGATCTTTAACGTGCACTGACATCGCACAGCACACGGGCGCCTTAGCGTTTTTCCTCCATAAAAACGCAGCCGCCGCGGTCGGGTTCGAACCCGGGAACTCCGAATCAGTAGTCGAGCGCCCTAACCACTGAGCCACCGCGGCGGGGCAAATGAACGGCCTTCGTCAGAATCAGAAGTGTGTGTGTGTGTGTGGGGGGGGGGGGGGGGTGCGTGCTTGCGTGTGTGTGCGTGTGTGTGCGTGTGTGCGCGTGCGTGTGCGCGCGCCAACAGTCACCGAAACCAAGGTGCACAGGGGAATGTTTAATTTTTTTTGTGTGTGTTCTGCTTATCAGTGGGATAACAATACTTAGATTAATCTATCGCTTAAAGAAAATTCCTTATAAAGCAGCAGAAAAAACAACCATGCCGCCGGTTGGGATCCGAACCCACGACCTCCGAATATCGAGTCCGGTGCTCTACCAACTGAGCTACGGCGACGGCTGTCCAATCTGCTGCTCTCGTGGCTATTTATGTTTATTGGATGTAAGAGAACCTTGAGAGTGTTCACCAGTCACCGAAACCAAGGTGCATAGGGGAATGTTTAATTTTTTATGTGTAGTGGGATAATAATACTTAGATTAATCTATCGCTTAAAGAAAATTTCTTATAAAGCAGCAGAAAAAACAACCATGCCGCCGGTTGGGATCCGAACCCACGACCTCCGAATATCGAGTCCGGTGCTCTACCAACTGAGCTACGGCGACGGCTGTCCAATCTGCTGCTCTCGTGGCTCTTTATGTTTATTGGGTGTAAGAGAACCTTGAGAGTGTTCACCAGTCACCGAAACCAAGGTGCATAGGGGAATGTTTAATTTTTTATGTGTAGTGGGATAATAATACTTAGATTAATCTATCGCTTAAAGAAAATTCCTTATAAAGCAGCAGAAAAAACAACCATGCCGCCGGTTGGGATCCGAACCCACGACCTTCGAATATTGAGTCCGGTGCTCTACCAACTGAGCTACGGCGACGGCTGTCCAATCTGCTGCTCTCGTGGCTATTTATGTTTATTGGATGTAAGAGAACCTTGAGAGTGTTCACCAGTCACCGAAACCAAGGTGCATAGGGGAATGTTTAATTTTTTATGTGTAGTGGGATAATAATACTTAGATTAATCTATCGCTTAAAGAAAATTCCTTATAAAGCAGCAGAAAAAACAACCATGCCGCCGGTTGGGATCCGAACCCACGACCTCCGAATATCGAGTCCGGTGCTCTACCAACTGAGCTACGGCGACGGCTGTCCAATCTGCTGCTCTCGTGGCTCTTTGTTTATTGGGTGTAAGAGAACCTTGAGAGTTTTCACCAGTCACCGAAACCAAGGTGCATAGGGGAATGTTTAATTTTTTATGTGTAGTGGGATAATAATACTTAGATTAATCTATCGCTTAAAGAAAATTCCTTATAAAGCAGCAGAAAAAACAACCATGCCGCCGGTTGGGATCCGAACCCACGACCTCCGAATATCGAGTCCGGTGCTCTACCAACTGAGCTACGGCGACGGCTGTCCAATCTGCTGCTCTCGTGGCTCTTTGTTTATTGGGTGTAAGAGAACCTTGAGAGTGTTCACCAGTCACCGAAACCAAGGTGCATAGGGGAATGTTTAATTTTTTATGTGTAGTGGGATAATAATACTTAGATTAATCTATCGCTTAAAGAAAATTCCTTATAAAGCAGCAGAAAAAACAACCATGCCGCCGGTTGGGATCCGAACCCACGACCTCCGAATATCGAGTCCGGTGCTCTACCAACTGAGCTACGGCGACGGCTGTCCAATCTGCTGCTCTCGTGGCTCTTTGTTTATTGGGTGTAAGAGAACCTTGAGAGTTTTCACCAGTCACCGAAACCAAGGTGCATAGGGGAATGTTTAATTTTTTATGTGTAGTGGGATAATAATACTTAGATTAATCTATCGCTTAAAGAAAATTCCTTATAAAGCAGCAGAAAAAACAACCATGCCGCCGGTTGGGATCCGAACCCACGACCTCCGAATATCGAGTCCGGTGCTCTACCAACTGAGCTACGGCGACGGCTGTCCAATCTGCTGCTCTCGTGGCTCTTTGTTTATTGGGTGTAAGAGAACCTTGAGAGTGTTCACCAGTCACCGAAACCAAGGTGCATAGGGGAATGTTTAATTTTTTATGTGTAGTGGGATAATAATACTTAGATTAATCTATCGCTTAAAGAAAATTCCTTATAAAGCAGCAGAAAAAACAACCATGCCGCCGGTTGGGATCCGAACCCACGACCTCCGAATATCGAGTCCGGTGCTCTACCAACTGAGCTACGGCGACGGCTGTCCAATCTGCTGCTCTCGTGGCTATTTATGTTTATTGGATGTAAGAGAACCTTGAGAGTGTTCACCAGTCACCGAAACCAAGGTGCATAGGGGAATGTTTAATTTTTTATGTGTAGTGGGATAATAATACTTAGATTAATCTATCGCTTAAAGAAAATTCCTTATAAAGCAGCAGAAAAAACAACCATGCCGCCGGTTGGGATCCGAACCCACGACCTCCGAATATCGAGTCCGGTGCTCTACCAACTGAGCTACGGCGACGGCTGTCCAATCTGCTGCTCTCGTGGCTCTTTGTTTATTGGGTGTAAGAGAACCTTGAGAGTGTTCACCAGTCACCGAAACCAAGGTGCATAGGGGAATGTTTAATTTTTTATGTGTAGTGGGAAAATAATACTTAGATTAATCTATCGCTTAAAGAAAATTCCTTATAAAGCAGCAGAAAAAACAACCATGCCGCCGGTTGGTATCCGAACCCACGACCTCCGAATATCGAGTCCGGTGCTCTACCAACTGAGCTACGGCGACGGCTGTCCAATCTGCTGCTCTCGTGGCTCTTTGTTTATTGGGTGTAAGAGAACCTTGAGAGTGTTCACCAGTCACCGAAACCAAGGTGCATAGGGGAATGTTTAATTTTTTATGCGTAGTGGGATAATAATACTTAGATTAATCTATCGCTTAAAGAAAATTCCTTATAAAGCAGCAGAAAAAACAACCGTGCCGCCGGTTGGGATCCGAACCCACGACCTCCGAATATCGAGTCCGGTGCTCTACCAACTGAGCTACGGCGACGGCTGTCCAATCTGCTGCTCTCGTGGCTCTTTGTTTATTGGGTGTAAGACAACCTTGAGAGTGTTCACCAGTCACCGAAACCAAGGTGCATAGGGGAATGTTTAATTTTTTATGTGTAGTGGGATAATAATACTTAGATTAATCTATCGCTTAAAGAAAATTCCTTATAAAGCAGCAGAAAAAACAACCATGCCGCCGGTTGGGATCCGAACCCACGACCTCCGAATATCGAGTCCGGTGCTCTACCAACTGAGCTACGGCGACGGCTGTCCAATCTGCTGCTCTCGTGGCTCTTTATTTATTGGGTGTAAGACAACCTTGAGAGTGTTCACCAGTCACCGAAACCAAGGTGCATAGGGGAATGTTTAATTTTTTATGTGTAGTGGGATAATAATACTTAGATTAATCTATCGCTTAAAGAAAATTCCTTATAAAGCAGCAGAAAAAACAACTGTGCCGCCGGTTGGGATCCGAACCCACGACCTCCGAATATCGAGTCCGGTGCTCTACCAACTGAGCTACGGCGACGGCTGTCCAATCTGCTGCTCTCGTGGCTCTTTGTTTATTGGGTGTAAGAGAACCTTGAGAGTGTTCACCAGCCACCGAAACCAAGGTGCATAGGGGAATGTTTAATTTTTTATGTGTAGTGGGCTAATAATACTTAGATTAATCTATCGCTTAAAGAAAATTCCTTATAAAGCAGCAGAAAAAACAACCATGCCGCCGGTTGGGATCCGAACCCACGACCTCCGAATATCGAGTCCGGTGCTCTACCAACTGAGCTACGGCGACGGCTGTCCAATCTGCTGCTCTCGTGGCTCTTTATGTTTATTGGGTGTAAGAGAACCTTGAGAGTGTTCACCAGTCACCGAAACCAAGGTGCATAGGGGAATGTTTAATTTTTTATGCGTAGTGGGATAATAATACTTAGATTAATCTATCGCTTAAAGAAAATTCCTTATAAAGCAGCAGAAAAAACAACCATGCCGCCGGTTGGGATCCGAACCCACGACCTCCGAATATCGAGTCCGGTGCTCTCCCAACTGAGCTACGGCGACGGCTGTCCAATCTGCTGCTCTCGTGGCTCTTTGTTTATTGGGTGTAAGAGAACCTTGAGAGTGTTCACCAGTCACCGAAACCAAGGTGCATAGGGGAATGTTTAATTTTTTATGCGTAGTGGGATAATAATACTTAGATTAATCTATCGCTTAAAGAAAATTCCTTATAAAGCAGCAGAAAAAACAACCATGCCGCCGGTTGGGATCCGAACCCACGACCTCCGAATATCGAGTCCGGTGCTCTCCCAACTGAGCTACGGCGACGGCTGTCCAATCTGCTGCTCTCGTGGCTCTTTGTTTATTGGGTGTAAGAGAACCTTGAGAGTGTTCACCAGTCACCGAAACCAAGGTGCATAGGGGAATGTTTAATTTTTTATGCGTAGTGGGATAATAATACTTAGATTAATCTATCGCTTAAAGAAAATTCCTTATAAAGCAGCAGAAAAAACAACCATGCCGCCGGTTGGGATCCGAACCCACGACCTCCGAATATCGAGTCCGGTGCTCTACCAACTGAGCTACGGCGACGGCTGTCCAATCTGCTGCTCTCGTGGCTCTTTATGTTTATTGGGTGTAAGAGAACCTTGAGAGTGTTCACCAGTCACCGAAACCAAGGTGCATAGGGGAATGTTTAATTTTTTATGTGTATTGGGATAATAATACTTAGATTAATCTATCGCTTAAAGAAAATTCCTTATAAAGCAGCAGAAAAAACAACCATGCCGCCGGTTGGGATCCGAACCAACGACCTCCGAATATCGAGTCCGGTGCTCTACCAACTGAGCTACGGCGACGGCTGTCCAATCTGCTACTCTCGTGGCTCTTTATGTTTATTGGGTGTAAGAGAACCTTGAGAGTGTTCACCAGTCACCGAAACCAAGGTGCATAGGGGAATGTTTAATTTTTTATGTGTAGTGGGATAATAATACTTAGATTAATCTATCGCTTAAAGAAAATTCCTTATAAAGCAGCAGAAAAAACAACCATGCCGCCGGTTGGGATCCGAACCCACGACCTCCGAATATCGAGTCCGGTGCTCTACCAACTGAGCTACGGCGACGGCTGTCCAATCTGCTGCTCTCGTGGCTCTTTATGTTTATTGGGTGTAAGAGAACCTTGAGTGTGTTCACCAGTCACCGAAACCAAGGTGCATAGGGAAATGTTTAATTTTTTTATGTGTAGTGGGATAATAATACTTAGATTAATCTATCGCTTAAAGAAAATTCCTTATAAAGCAGCAGAAAAAACAACCATGCCGCCGGTTGGGATCCGAACCCACGACCTCCGAATATCGAATCCGGTGCTCTACCAACTGAGCTACGGCGACGGCTGTCCAATCTGCTGCTCTCATGGCTCTTTATGTTTATTGGGTGTAAGAGAACCTTGAGAGTGTTCACCAGTCACCGAAACCAAGGTGCATAGGGGAATGTTTAATTTTTTTATGTGTAGTGGGATAATAATACTTAGATTAATCTATCGCTTAAAGAAAATTCCTTATAAAGCAGCAGAAAAAACAACCATGCCGCCGGTTGGGATCCGAACCCACGACCTCCGAATATCGAGTCCGGTGCTCTACCAACTGAGCTACGGCGACGGCTGTCCAATCTGCTGCTCTCGTGGCTCTTTATGTTTATTGGGTGTAAGAGAACCTTGAGTGTGTTCACCAGTCACCGAAACCAAGGTGCATAGGGGAATGTTTAATTTTTTATGTGTAGTGGGATAATAATACTTAGATTAATCTATCGCTTAAAGAAAATTCCTTATAAAGCAGCAGAAAAAACAACCATGCCGCCGGTTGGGATCCGATCCCACGACCTCCGAATATCGAGTCCGGTGCTCTACCAACTGAGCTACGGCGACGGCTGTCCAATCTGCTGCTCTCGTGGCTCTTTATGTTTATTGGGTGTAAGAGAACCTTGTGTGTTCACCAGTCACCGAAACCAAGGTGCATAGGGGAATGTTTAATTTTTTTATGTGTAGTGGGATAATAATACTTAGATTAATCTATCGCCTAAAGAAAATTCCTTATAAAGCAGCAGAAAAAACAACCATGCCGCCGGTTGGGATCCGAACCCACGACCTCCGAATATCGAGTCCGGTGCTCTACCAACTGACCTACGGCGACGGCTGTCCAATCTGCTGCTCTCGTGGCTCTTTATGTTTATTGGGTGTAAGAGAACCTTGAGAGTGTTCACCAGTCACCGAAACCAAGGTGCATAGGGGAATGTTTAATTTTTTTATGTGTAGTGGGATAATAATACTTAGATTAATCTATCGCTTAAAGAAAATTCCTTATAAAGCAGCAGAAAAAACAACCATGCCGCCGGTTGGGATCCGAACCCACGACCTCCGAATATCGAGTCCGGTGCTCTACCAACTGAGCTACGGCGACGGCTGTCCAATCTGCTGCTCTCGTGGCTCTTTATGTTTATTGGGTGTAAGAGAACCTTGAGTGTGTTCACCAGTCACCGAAACCAAGGTGCATAGGGAAATGTTTAATTTTTTTATGTGTAGTGGGATAATAATACTTAGATTAATCTATGGCTTAAAGAAAATTCCTTATAAAGCAGCAGAAAAAACAACCATGCCGCCGGTTGGGATCCGAACCCACGACCTCCGAATATCGAATCCGGTGCTCTACCAACTGAGCTACGGCGACGGCTGTCCAATCTGCTGCTCTCGTGGCTCTTTATGTTTATTGGGTGTAAGAGAACCTTAGGAGTGTTCACCAGTCACCGAAACCAAGGTGCATAGGGGAATGTTTAATTTTTTTATGTGTAGTGGGATAATAATACTTAGATTAATCTATCGCTTAAAGAAAATTCCTTATAAAGCAGCAGAAAAAACAACCATGACGCCGGTTGGGATCCGAACACACGACCTCCGAATATCGAGTCCGGTGCTCTACCAACTGAGCTACGGCGACGGCTGTCCAATCTGCTGCTCTCGTGGCTCTTTATGTTTATTGGGTGTAAGATAACCTTGAGAGTGTTCACCAGTCACCGAAACCAAGGTGCATAGGGGAATGTTTAATTTTTTATGTGTAGTGGGATAATAATACTTAGATTAATCTATCGCTTAAAGAAAATTCCTTATAAAGCAGCAGAAAAAACAACCATGCCGCCGGTTGGGATCCGAACCCACGACCTCCGAATATCGCGTTCGGTGCTCTACCAACTGAGCTACGGCGACGGCTGTCCAATCTGCTGCTCTCATGGCTCTTTATGTTTATTGGGTGTAAGAGAACCTTGAGAGTGTTCACCAGTCACCGAAACCAAGGTGCATAGGGGAATGTTTAATTTTTTATGTGTAGTGGGATAATAATACTTAGATTAATCTATCGCTTAAAGAAAATTCCTTATAAAGCAGCAGAAAAAACAACCATGCCGCCGGTTGGGATCCGAACCCACGACCTCCGAATATCGAGTCCGGTGCTCTACCAACTGAGCTACGGCGACGGCTGTCAAATCTGCTGCTCTCGTGGCTCTTTATGTTTATTGGGTGTAAGAGAACCTTGAGAGTGTTCACCAGTCACCGAAACCAAGGTGCATAGGGGAATGTTTAATTTTTTTATGTGTAGTGGGATAATAATACTTAGATTAATCTATCGCTTAAAGAAAATTCCTTATAAAGCAGCAAAAAAAACAACCATGCCGCCGGTTGGGATCCGAACCCACGACCTCCGAATATCGCGTTCTGTGCTTTACCAACTGAGCTACGGCGACGGCTGTCCAATCTGCTGCTCTCATGGCTCTTTATGTTTATTGGGTGTAAGAGAACCTTGAGAGTGTTCACCAGTCACCGAAACCAAGGTGCATAGGGGAATGTTTAATTTTTTTATGTGTAGTGGGATAATAATACTTAGATTAATCTATCGCCTAAAGAAAATTCCTTATAAAGCAGCAGAAAAAACAACCATGCCGCCGGTTGGGATCCGAACCCACGACCTCCGAATATCGAGTCCGGTGCTCTACCAACTGAGCTACGGCGACGGCTGTCCAATCTGCTGCTCTCATGGCTCTTTATGTTTATTGGGTGTAAGAGAACCTTGAGAGTGTTCACCAGTCACCGAAACCAAGGTGCATAGGGGAATGTTTAATTTTTTATGTGTAGTGGGATAATAATACTTAGATTAATCTATCGCTTGAAGAAAATTCCTTATAAAGCAGCAGAAAAAACAACCATGCCGCCGGTTGGGATCCGAACCCACGACCTCCGAATATCGAGTCCGGTGCTCTACCAACTGAGCTACGGTGACGGCTGTCCAATCTTTAGAAAAGCTCATGAAGGGACTTTAGTCCAATCTGCTGCTCTCGTGGCTATTTATGTGTATTGGTTGTAAGAGAACCTTGAGTGTGTTCATCTGGTGAACACTCTCTTACACCCAATAAATGTTATATATATATATATATATATATATATATATATATATATATATATATATATATATATATATAGATTTAAGAGAAGTGGGCACTTCTACAAAGACACTTAAAGTGTCTTTGTAGAAGTGCCCACTTCTCTTAAATCTTTATTCTGCGGAGCCAACGCAACCTACGTTCGCAACATATATATATATATATATATATATATATATATATATATATATATATATATATATATATATATATATATATATATATATATATATATATATATATATAGCCCCCTCAACCGTTTCCTGACTTGCCTGTGCGATTTCAGTGCACGTTAAAAATGCCCAGTTGGCTGAAATTATTCCGGAGCCCTTCACTACGGCACCTCTTCTTCCTTTCTTCTTTCACTCCCTCCTTTATTCCTTCCCTTACGGCGCGGTTCAGGTGTCCAACGATATATGAGACAGATACTGCGCAATTTCCTTTCCCCAAAAACCAATTAACGCCGCCTCGTGGCGAACGCGAGCATGGAGACACCGGGGCGCCACAGTGACCCGAGCATCCTGAGCGCAGAGTCCTACAACTCAGCCTGTTTACTTCAGCATGTAAAGAATTAAAGCTTCGTGTAGGAGTTACCGCAGTGGAGCCGCCGCGGTGGCTGAGTGGTTATGGCGCTCGGCTGCTGGCCCGAAAGACGCGGGTTCGATCCCGGCCGCGGCTGTTGAATTTCGATGGAGGCGAAATTCTATATGCCTGTGCACTGTGCGATGTCAGTGCACGTTAAAGAACCCCAGGTGGTCGACATCCCCGGAGCCCTTCACTACGGCGTCCCTCATAGCCTGAGTCGCTTTGGGACGTTAAACCCCCATGAACCAAACCAAACCAGTTGCTGCAGTGGCTGTGTGTTGGAATAAGGTTCTTATACCATATGTTACAATTCATGCAAGCGTACTCCATGTCAAGGCACCTACTGTCGTGCTCAGGCGGATACACCTTTTATCTCGCAGGCGCATATGAAGTCATTCGCTTATTCGCAAGACCTCCGCCGGTTATCGGGACACCTGTGCATCGTTTGGTGTCACGCTCCATTACCTTGTGTTTGCGATGAATGGCAGGAGTTGAGTAGGAGATAACTGTCTGTTGCATCTTGCATTTCGTCTGCGGCCGTGTTTGTAGTCTTGGGAAGAAGCCAAATTTTCTCCCTATTTTTTTCCCCTCAGACATTGTCTTTGACCGCTTGCTCAGATTTCTACAAAAGTGAAAAACTCAGGCATAGCAGCTCCGACACAGCAGTATAAAGTTACTATGAAAAAAAAAGCGCGAAATTGAAAAATAAAACAATTTTCTGAGTTTAGAAAAAAAAATAGTTTCCTATGAGGCCATATTGCACCGTTACATGTGATGTACCTCACCGAGCCCACCTCCAGTCTCTTGTGCGTACGAAGTGGAACTGCATGGTTAAATACGCCTGAATACTTGAAATGGACCGCACCGAACGCGATGTTCGTGACGCGTGTAATCGCGATCGACCTACCGCTTCTTTTGTTTCGTGGTGCAGTGTTTAGAAGACCGCAGTCAGTTGCCTGGGTTTAATGAGGTCCCCAAATTCTTACGTGAACACCCCGCCCTTCGGTCTGCACTAACAACAGTCGTCCTGGATTAAGCCATCTCTGTGACAGCCATCCGGCTTTTATAACTGTTCCGTGGGTGCGCGTTCTCGTGGCCACTAGAGCCAACGCGCGTTCGCTTCAGAGCTCGAAGTGCCAAACAGAACTGGGTTCCGACGTAAAAAGAATAAAGAACGGTCAGAAAGCGTTTGAAACTAAAATGGAAGATTTTGAAAAACGGGCGGTCGACTTGGAAGAGAGGATCAAGCCCATCAGCCAATTGCAGCATGAAATAACTACCTTGAAACAATCTGTCACGCGACTAATTAGCTCTAATGACGAGCTGCTATTCCGTTTGGACGAATTTGAAGATCGGTCGCGTCGCAATAACTTCATTTTTCATGGGCTCCCTCACACTATCGAAACGTGGAAAGATACTGAAGTAAAAATAATATCTACCCTTGCTTCCGTCACTCACCCCCTTCCTACCGACGCAATTGAACGTGCGCACCGCTTAGGCACCTTTTAGCCGACTAATGCCCGTCCCATCATTGTGAAAATTCTAAATTACGTGACTAAAGAAATAGTTCTTTCTTCGCGGAAAGAGCTGAAGGAAAATAACATATTTTACCGAAGACTTCTCTGTTTCTACTCGCATGGCTGGTAAAAAACTGAGTTTGGCAAAAGTCAACCAGGGCTTCTTTTTTTAAACTGCTTTACAAAAAGTTAAGTCTAAGTAACAAAAGCTACATGTACTGCCCGAACTCTAATAGCATACGCGAGGTTGAGTCAAGGGACGAACGCACCGATACCCGCGTGGATCAACAGCCTGCTACAGCCTAAGAAAGGGCGAGGGGTAGTGGCCTTTGTTCATTTCCGCCCACATCGCACGTATCAGTCCTTTTTGGCAGCGTAGGGATCGCGCTTAACAAACGTGGCACTTTCATTTCTGATTGACACATGTTCCACTGACATCATCGCTTTAACAGAAACCTGGCTTTGTACTAATGTTCTTCACTCAGGCATTTTCATAATGCATCAGCTTTCACAATTTACCACTACGATAAACCCTTGCGCCGTGAAGGGGGGTCCTACTAGCTATATATTAAGACATATCATCCTTGTGTATCCACCTTAAGAGCGATTTGGAAGTGATAGTTATTCTTGGGCATCAAAAAATAATCCTGGGCGTCTGTTGTCCTGCACCATCATCCCTAGGTATACCTTCTCTAACGGCCTTCGCGACGCAGTAAGCGTAGTTCGCACACGTTTTACCTCTGCACCTTTATTCCTTCTCGGCGATTTTAATTTCCCCAATATTGCATGGAACTCACGGCCACCTCACCTGACACCCTTACTTCCGAGGCCAACGAATTTGTACACCTGTGCTCTACATTCTCGCTCTCTCAATTAGTATTTCAGCCCAGTAGAACAACATCCAACAGTTCGAGCACTCTTGACCTTATCTCAGCAGCCATCCTGAGTCCCTGACTACGCATCTTCTCTTTCATGTCTTCCTGGCATAAGCGGTCGTTGCATGCTCTCATTTTTCATAAATGCCCACTTGTCAAAGTCATCTCGGCGGACTGGCACTGACGCTTGCAAGAGGAGGCACGAAACCCGCTTCGTCCCCTGTAGGACAGCGGTCGTCTACAAGATACCTCTGTCACGCGGAAAGAGCTGTATACATTGGACAGACGGGTAGGTGTCTCAACGACAGATTGCGAGAACACCGCATGCAGCAGTCGAGTCCCGTGTGAAGAGTAGCCACCTGGCTGAACATTGCAGCCGGTGTGCTAGCCCTACCAGACCATCGTGCACCCTTCCGTTGAGCAACACACGTGTGCTGCGCAGCTTCAAGCAGCAGAACAGCAGGGAAATTTTTGAAGCCCTCGAGATACGCAATGGATGCGATAAATGCGTTAGTACTGCATCTCTTCTGTTATCGTCCAAGGAGTTGCGTTGTCTGAATACTAGAATGACACGTGTGCCTAGGTGAAACTGCTGGATTGTTAAACTGTGTTAAGCGGATGCGAATGTGCGGGACATGCGCTTGTAAGCTGGGGTATCAAAAATTGCTGTGTGCATATTTTTGTTCGTGCCAATGAACCATCAGTTGAATTCATCATTCGTCCTGCGTGTATCTCCTTTCTTTCTTTGTGCTGTGCATTTCGCGCTGAAGAAAGTGTGCATTCTACGTACCAAGACCAACTAGCCCGTTTTACCACTTTTACATATCAAGAAGTCAAGATATTGCGAGATTGTAAGCGATATAACTTAGACGCCATAAATAACGAACTCTGCCTTTATCGACTTCCTGTTTCATGATTTTGATGACCGCACTGTGGAAACTAGCTGGGAAATTTTTGCATCGAAAGTTCATGAACTTTACGAAAAACAGATTCCTTGCTTCGGAATTGCTACTAACGCCAACGTACAATGGTATAATACACATCAAACGCCTAACAAAAAAAGGAAGGTCTTTATTGCACCGCTAAATTTTCACCTACTGATGTCCGCTCGTCCGCGTACAAAATAGCTTCTCAAACTTACGTCACAGCATTAAAAGATTCCAAATTAAATTTTCTTTCCAACACCCTTCCATCCATGTTGAAAACAAATGCTAGCAAGTTTTGGCGCACAGTTAACCCGTCGACCTATGACCATATTGCTCTTGAAAATTCATCGCATAACCCTATTCACTCGAATCAGTGTGCTACCATCCTTAACAGTTCCTTCCTGAAAAACTTTTCTCGTACTACAAACCATCTTTCGCCTCCTACACGTAATTACAACTTCACTGAGATGCCCAGAATCATTGTTGATGTGCAAGGGATTGTTAAGTTATTTGATAACCTGTCAAGTTACTCTTCCCCGGTTATGGTGCAATAACAGCTAAGTTTCTAAAAAATGCGTTTGCTTATAGTTCGGTAATCGTAACAAAAATCCTCACTTCCTACTGCTTGGAAAATAGAGAAGATGGTTCCAATTCACAAATCTTGCGGTAAAACTAACCCTGCGAACTACCGACCCTTTTCCCTCACCAGCACTTGCTGCAAGCTTCTAGAACATGTATTTTTTTCTCAGTTAACTTCCTTGAATCAAATTCACTTTTCACCTCGTCTCAACATGGCTTCCGTAAATCATATTCATGTGTAACTCAGCTTATATCCTTCACGCACAAACTCCATGACATTTTAGACCGTTCATCTCGTGTCGACTATGTTTTTTAGATTTCTCTAAAGTCTTCGATAAGGTTGCTCACGAGCTCTTTCTTTACAAATTAAAACTGTTAAATGTTGACTACATGAAGTCTTCTGAATGGGTTGAATGGTTCCTTACCAATCACTCACAATATGTTGCAGCTAACGGCCATAAGTCCCTACTAAGGCATGTGCATTCTGGCGTATCGCAAAGATCTGTTCTTTAACTACTTTTTGTCCTTATCTACATAAATGACTTTCCCTCCATTGTGTCTTGTAATATTCGCCTTTTTGCCGCCGATTCCGTCATTTTCCGCGAGCTCAGGAACGCTAACGACGCTTCTAGGTGTAATACTTGGCTCATGGAACCCAATACTAACAAATGCAAAGTCATGCACGTATCTCGTACAAATTCCGGCCTCTCGACTTACTACCCAAAATAACAGCGCTTTAGAATTCGTTTGCGCCTACAAGTACGTCGGAGTATATATAACAAATAATTTATCCTGCACTATTCACATTAATCATATCATCAATAATGCTAATTGCATGCTAGGTTACCTCCGCCGTAATTTTTCCAGGGCTCCATCTTCCCTTAAATTGCTGCTTTTTAAGACCCTTATACGCCCGAAACTTGAATACGCGTCATCATTATGGGATCCTGCTCATGTCACCCTAACCCATTCTCTTGAACTTGTTAAAAATATTTCCACTCACTTCATGTTTTCTAATTACAGCCGAACAGCCAGCATATCAACCATGAAAAGTAGCCTTGAGCTATCGTCTTTAGCGTGTCGCCGCAGAATTTCTCGCGTAGCATTATTTCATAAGCTTTTCCACCATCCCATACAGCACACTGAACTGATTCTTATACCCCTGTCACACGGCATTCCTCTAAGGCCTTTCCAGCAAAGGCACCATTTTTCACCAAAGGAGCGAAAGCTTGAAGGAGCAGTGACGCAGCTATACACCGTGCAGCCCAAAGGTGAAACTGTCGTTCAGGCTTAGCACCCGCCGCTGTGCTCGAGGCGGCTGAAGTGAGTGTTTTAAAATTGAAGTGGAGAATTCTGTTCATTCGTTGAGCTCAGACAATTTTTTTTCATTCTCATTGCTTGCTTGAAAGAACTGCAGCAGCTGCTCTCATCAGCAGCAGCAGGTTTTGTGTATTGCCTTTGCCACCAGGGGCACTCGGTGTTGCTGCAACACTTTCACTGTCTCGAAATATGGGCATAAAATATAAACACCCGTACAAGAAGCAGTCAGACAAACCTTTCGTATTAAAAAAAAAATATGTTTTCAAACATTGTTGTCTGTATCTTTTTTTTTTTTGCTTTTACTTTTTGACATTGGGTGGCACTGCGATCGCAGGTTCTTGAAGGCCGCGCCTTTGGGCTCCAAAGGTCTCTGACGGGCTTCTTCGCCTCCAAGGCCCTTAGCGGCAAAGGCGCGCCATTTGTGCCGTGTAGCTGCACTCCTTACGCCTTTGGATGTAAGGACCTGATTCTCAAAGGCCTTTGCGGTGCCCGTGTGACAGGCATATTAAACCGCTGTATCGCTCCCATCGCATTGGTCACATTTATAAAGTTTGTCTGGGTCGTTGTAACACCAACTTTTTTTCACTAATATATTCTGCTTACATCTCGCTATTGGAACCACCTGCCTGGTGAAATTGTGTCTATGAATAATAACTGTTTCGAAACTGTTTAGCTAACACTCTATGATTAGGAGAACCCTGTTTTTATAGCATCTCGCTGTATTGTGTGATTAGGTTTAGCTAACGTTGTATGATTAGGAGAAACTTATTTTTATAACGTTTAACTGCCTTTCTTGTTGATTGTTATATATTTTAGCCACTCCCCTCTGTAATGCCTCTGGCGTATAAATAAATAAATAAATAAATAAATAAATAAATAAATAAATAAATAAATAAATAAATAAATAAATAAATAAATAAATAAATAAATAAATAAATAAATAAATAAATAAATAAATAAATAGAAAGTTCTCCCGGCAATAACTTTCAAGCTTTTTCTCATGCCTCCAAAGCAAAAATATCGCTGATGCCTGCAGCATCATATCGCCTACTGCGATCAATATCTCGCGGAATTGGTCGCTGGGCTTTTATTTGTTTTTCGCTGGAGATAAATATTTCACGAGTAATGCCCTAAATGGAAAGCTTATTTTCTCAAAAAGCATCCTTCTCGCTAGGGCCAAGAGCCTTGGTATTTAGTACTTTCTTCTCAGAAGAAGGTGCCAAAAGCCGCCAAACATTTCTTGACAGTCTTGGAAGAAGGGAAGTTTCATCTCACCTTTTCGAAGCTTGCTTCCGCCGCTTCTTGGGGCAGGTCTCTGCAAAGGCTAGCACACCATGAGGCTCGCGGGTGTACTGTCGTGGGCATATCCGTACGATGTCGAACATACACTTCACTTCTTGTACAGCAGCGAGTTCTCTGCTTGACTAAGCAAGAGTGACCTCCCGTTGTTCTTGATAAGGCTAGTTCATTCAGCACAACGGTTCTTGTAAACAGCCTAAGCGGCAACACTTTGGCGACACTGCAGTTTCAGAACAACCGTGCGGCTTCAATGAGTCCAAGCTGGCATTATAAGCCTGACGCGAGAACAGAGCGTATGCGCAATCCACCGCCGGCAGCGCGGCGCAGCGGTTTCCTTCGACACAGGAAATCGACTGGACGAGCTCCTGGGCACAAGTGAGGGCCGACTGCCACGCTTTTCAGCCTGCGTGATCTGGTGGCGAGGAGCATGGAGGAGGGAGCACATGAGCCGAGGCAGCGGCTGTCTTGATTCTGCCGGTCAGTAACGTGATCGTGTACGGTCTCCGCGGGACGGCTGGGTGCAAACGCGGACGCATAGCGGAGCGTCACTTTTGCACCGGAAGCAGGACGTGAACGTCGGGAGTGCCTCGGAAAATGTTTTTTTTTCTTGAGACAAAGACTGAAGCGTTTGAGCATCTACGATCAGCGCACTGGGAGACGCTGCACTTCGAGTAAATATTGTTAGGCTGCCCGAATGGCTCTCCTTTTGGAGCCCACATTCATGCGGATATGAATGTGTTTGTCGTGTATGGTTACCTTGTGCGCACCACTGGTGTTCTAAATCCCAAAGTTCGCCATAAGCTCTATATGATTGTCGAAAAGAATAGTAAACACTTATCAGTTCATTTTATTTCAAGCTGACGAAGTGAAACTGCGGTGCGCCGTGTCCCAGCGCGCTACCTTTACCGGGTATTGTTCCTTTGTTATTATTCAAAATGGTCCTATTGCATAAAATATGGTCGCTCCTACTAGGTTTTTCAGTTTGTCCTTTCTCATTTTTGGTGTGGCAAGATATCTTCGTGATGGTGTAAGTATCTGTGCACCTATGACGATCATGCTGATAACTGCTGGCACAGCAGAGTCGTTCCTCGGGTAATGTTCTTGTAAATGTAGATGTGGGCTCTTGCACATTGTCTTGTATTACTCTGAGACACTGATCACCTGCAGCTGCAGTAATTTTACAGCACCACTCAGAATTTTGAAAACTGAATTAGGTCTACGTCTCTGGACTCTACCTTCAGCCTGACGAATGTACTTGGACCCTGGTGTGACATAGCTTCGGCTTTAGATACAAAGGAAGCATTCTTAAAATTTATCAAGGACACGGGACTTAAAGGGGCTCTGAAACGCCTTCCGAGGAGAGCACATTAACTCACTTAAGCACTGCACTGTGTTGCCATGAAAACCAGAGTCAAATAATACTCTTCTACACGTAGCAGACGACCCACAATCACGCGTCAAAGTTGGCGAGCCCTTCCCGGCGACTTTTTCATGCTCGCACCCTCCTCCGTCCCCCGCGTCTGCGTAGACAAGGTGAGAGGTGGCCATTGGTTAGATTCCTTCAGACGTCACGCAGCTACCGTTGCCGCGGCCAATAAGCCGCTTAGCTCCGGCGGGTCGGGAAGCTCCGCTCCCAGAGCGGGGTCGGCGAAGGAGCGCCTACCTTCTAGCGTGCAAAAAGTGACGAGAGGAGAGGGAGAGGCGCGAAGACGCTGAAATTCAAAATTTAACTACAGATAACTCAGCTTCTACAAAGATTTTAAAAAAAATCCTTGCTGGACACTATTCTTGAAGTGGCATCCTTTAACATCCCAGGCATGCCGCAACTTTATTAGAGCCCCCTTCACAGCCCCTTTAAACGCATCCTGTGCAAATCATTCGTGGGCATGTGTGTATGCGCGAATTTTGGGCGAATGTGCTTCGCTTCAATTTTTTCTTTCACCCTCATCTGGGGTAGCCTGCCAGGTAGATTACCAGGCTAACATCTCCATTTGCCATTAAAGTATGCCACCCCTTCCTCCGTCTAAACTTTTTCTCCCCCACCCCTCCTCCCCCAAATGCTTTAATTCTGTCATTATTTTTCTTTATGTTTTTCTTTCTCTTTTCTTCCCTTTTTTTCGTCTGTCCTTGTTTCTTTTTTCTTCTCTCCTGCTGTAATCCTTTTCTCTCTGTTTCTCCATAAAAACCGCGGCGGCTGCGTTTTTATGGAGGAAAAACGCTAAGGCGCCCGTGTGCTGTGCGATGTCAGTGCACGTTAAAGATCCCCAGGTGGTCGAAATTATTCCGGAGCCCTCCACTACGGCACCTAATTCTTCCTTTCTTCTTTCATTCCCTCTCTTATCCCTTCCCTTACGGCGCGGTTCAGGTGTCCAACGATATATGAGACAGATACTGCGCCATTTCCTTTCCCCAGAAAACCAATTATTATTATGTTTCTCTCTTTCCGCCTTTCCTTTTCTCTTTCTTTCTCCTTTCTTCATTTTTATCCAAGAACAGCATAATCTCTTGTCACAATTGCAGCTATCATATGATGGTTTGCGTTGATCAAAATAAAAAATAGCTGTTATTCGAAAATACGGATAACGGACGGCATTTTTTTTTTCCATCACGAAGTGCCAAAGACCTGACATTGTGCAAACACTTTGGCGCTGTTCCTGGCTGATGGGAGAGTCTTTCACTATGGACAGAGGCCACTGTTAGCTGTGCGAACTTGAGTGGTGCGAGACCACGTTTCGTTGTTCGCCTTTTGCGCCCATGTGAACTTGTCGGCGTGTTTTCATATTTTTTCTTCTCTGGTTGCAAATTGCGCTGCTCTCATTTGGTAGCAGATTGTTCAGATGTAGCCTGCTGCTAATCAGTGGTTCAGCTGTCTTTTCGATCTCCGTTGTTTTGTTTTCAAAAGGCTTCTAAGGTCGACACTTGCCGGGAAGCGGTGTGTCTGTCGCGTTGAGGGTTTTTGGCTGCAGGGGTTTCTTTCGTATTTATTTCAGATTAGTAAAACATTTTCGATCTTCAGATGTCGGGAAACACATAATCAGCAGACACATAACTGAAAAGAAACACGGGCACACACAACTTGTATACTTGAGTAAAACACGTTTTTGGGCAAGTTGGTAACATTCTTGATTCATATTGCAGCGTTCGTACGTGTTTTTTGCGTGTTCCTTCTCTGTGTGTGTGTGCTTCTTCGCTGCAATATGAATCAAGAACTTGTATACGCTGTAGACCGAGACTAGAGCATACGTATATACTCGAAACATGCACACTTTTATACCGGTGCCTCGAACCACAGTGTTCGAAGTGCATGGAGCTATAGCCTTTCTGTGCTCCACGTCCTTCTCAAATTCACTGCTCTGTACAATGTTGAGAAACATTTATTTGATTCACATCTACATCTATCACAATTTAGCCCACCCCGTTTTCTTTTGAGACGATAGTGCAATGTTCAGCTCCGATCGTTTTTTTTATTTGAGGGAAATTTTCACTAGCAATTTTTTTAATCCATATAACATATTGCAACGTCAGTCTGCCCTTCAGTGCTGAGGGTATGACTGAATGTGACGTATGCGCCCAGAGCTTCACTCCCTTTCCCGTAGTAAGGGAAATGCATTGATGCTGCTAGGAAACCAACCTGGCAGAAGCTTCTGTTCGTTTTCACTACGACTTACCTTCTAACATTTTTCAGCCTGATGTACCACCGCAGTTTTTAAATTACACTGCACTCTACACTCCCCTGAAACACTGCACTAATCATACTAAACATTTAGTAGGTCTTATACACCCACCTGTTTTTACTCCAGGTTTTAGACGAATTCACAAATATAACACGCCTTAAAGACCTGTGTTCGCCATTAACATTGTTCTTGGCGCTCTTTGGCCGCAGCTTCCATTGCGCCGCAAAAGTCAATCATCATCATCATCATCATCATCATCATCATCATCATCCTATTCGGATGTGTGGCATGTGTAAAGACGACCGGTTATCTCCCCAGGCCTGGGAGCACGTCTCGGAGCATGCCCAGAGCGTGGTTGACCAGCTGCTGCAGCACAACGCCTCGCACCGACCGAGCGCAGCCCAGCTGTTGGAGCATCCCTGGTTTGCAGCGGCAACGACCGCCCGGATGATGTCCGCGCCGCCTCAGGTGTGGGCTCGCAGGGGTCCGGGCTCCTTTCCTACTGTCGACACCGCCGCGCACTGCGGCGACGGTGGGCTTATCTTGGTGCCTTATATAAGGCGACCTTGTCGCAATACTTTGATTAAGGCGGAGAAAGAGGAGACGTCACTAGACGGTTTTACGCGAAGTGGTCTGTGACCGCAACGCCACGAACGCTGTTGTTTTCGCAAGGAAACTATACACCGTCGATACCGTCGGGCCAGCGTGTGTCCTGCGAACGGACTCGATCAAGAAAAGCGGCTCGACGTGTGCGAGTGGTCTGGTGTGGTAATGAATGCACTGAGCACACTCTTTATTCAGAAACGTGCACGGACGGAGGCTGTTGTGGGGTTTGGGCCGCTCAAAGCAACTCAGGCTATGAGGCACACCTTAGTGGAGGGCTTCGGATGATAAGGGTTTTTTTAACGTGCACTGACACCGCACAGCACGCAGTACTCTAGCATTTCGCCTCCATCGAAGTGCGACCGCTGCGGCCGGGATCGAACCCGCGTCTTCCGGGTCAGCAGCCGGGCACCATAACCACTGAGCCAACGCGGCTCCATTGAACGGAGGATGAAGAGAGAGATAACTTTATTTTACCAAGTATTTGGGGAACGCCGGTCTCTGGGCCCCCGCACGACCCCACCGCACTATACGTTCATGAGTTCATGGAGTTCCGTGACGTGGGCGGCCTGGTCAGTGGCGGTCTTCTTCTGCCTGGCCGGGTGCGTCGAACGCAGTAGGGTCTCCCATTCCTCCCGGGTGGTCAAGAGTTCCGGATTGAAGGAGAATGTGGGTGAGAGTAGCGTAGGGGTAAGTGCATTAGGTACAGGAGGAGGTGTATGCTCGCGGCCGGATGCGGGAGAGGAAATAGGGGGAGGGATGGAAGTTCGCGGCCTGAGCGCCATGCATTTCAGCGGTCGCCGGATGGCAGAAAAAGCGACCAATGAAATTGTCGGACGCCGCGGGCCGTTTGCACGGTGAAGGAGGACTAGGAAATGGATGCTGATTTCCAAGCAGCCTGTGTCGCAAATCCTCTTCTGTTTTTGTTCTTTTGTCTTCGTCTGTGTGGCGCTTCGCACATCGTGGACGACCACCAAGTAGCCCACGCTGCATCAAATTGTTACAGGCTGCGCTTACGGCCGCACGTGCAACACTCACGACCGGCTGCGCATCCACTAGGAAAGCAACATGGAATGAGGCGCAGTAGTGCACTTGTGCTGGCAGCTTGTAGACGGAGCCGCAGTGAAGGGATGGAAGTCTTAAGGGCGGCAGTTTCCTTTCCGTCATGTCCTGCATGGCCCTTTTATTGGTCCTCTCAGAAAAAAAAAACATAAATGAAAGAGAGAGGGAGCCCGGACCAGCAACGCTTTGCCGGGCTTAAAGCCAATAAAAAAAGAAAAGGAGCTAAACGCTAAAGAAACTTAATTTAATGAGAAAAGTAGGAAAATAGAAACAACAAACAAAAAAAACCCAAAGGCGCAGAACAGACAGAAGCACAGATAACGTCACAGGGAATGTCAGCACAGATGAAGTCACAGGCACAGTTGGTCCAGACACCACAGACAGTCAGAAGCACAGATAAAGTCACAGATGTCAACACAGATAAAGTCACAGGCATAGTTGGTTCAGACACCACAGACAGTCAGAAGCACAGACTAAGTCACAGAAAATGTCAGCACAGATAAAGTCACAGGCACAGTTGGTTCAAACACAGTGTCAGACCACAGAGAGATACATCATTGTCCAGCAAAGGAACACACAGCACTTCCCTGTACAGAGCTTATGCAGGAAAAATGATAGTGACGAAGGTACTCATCGGGAATGTGTAGGAATTGTGCTGCTGATGAGATGAACCATTTGAATCGGAACAGCACAAGCAGCAGGGTTATTCAAAAGAGAGGGGTAAGTAGACAGTGTAATGTCAGATGAGCAGAGAGACTTTAAACGGGAAACTAAAGGATCAGTAAGGGAGCAATTCCGGAAGTAATGACTGACATCTTCGCACAAAACACCGCATGAGCAAATTGAAGAAGGAGATAAGCCAATTTTTTTTAAATAGAAATGGAATCGGCCATGCCCAGTGAGTAAAGTAATAAGAGGACTCCTAAGTAGACGGATGGAAGGAATATTGAGCGTATCGGGGATCCAGTTAAATAATTCTGTGCCGCCATTATTTTCTTGCCAATAAGTTCGCCATAAAAGAAGTGAATAATGGTGTAAACGGGAACGCACGCAACGGCGTGAAAGGGTAGAAGTGTGTAAATGGCCATATTGCCCAGCACTACCAGCAGCCTGGTCGGCTAACTCATTTCCAAAAATTCCGGAGTGACCCCGGATATGAAAAAAAAGAAATGAGGCAAGAGAAGACAAACGATATAGATCTTTCTTATTGGAAATAATTGTCGGGTTAAATGAAGTAACTGAAGACAGGGCAGAAAGCAGAGAGAGAATCAGTGTAGCAATGAACGGGCATAGAAGGAGGGTTATTAATAGCAAACGCAACAGCAGAATGGAATGCTACAAGCTCGGCAGCATAGGCACTTGAAGGTGGTTCTAAGGATATGCGATGAACGTATAAAATCTTTTGTGTGGAGCTAAGAACAACAAAAGCAGCACCAGCACTGTGATGAGTGAATGACCCGTCTGTGTAAATATGTAATGCGCGTTGACATGAAAAGCCAAGGCTTCCTGATAACTAAGTTGAACAAAAGAAAATTTATATTTCAATGAGGGATGGTCAGACTAGATACTAAGTACTGGCTGAATTTCGAACGGGTTATAAAATGTCTTGCCGTAGACAACGGGTTGCCGTAATGTAAAAAGCGTAAACTCTGCACATAATTGGCCCAGATAAATAGACAATGGAAGAACATTGGCAAGGACATGAAGAGCAACAGTTCTCATAGTATACTGTAGGCACCAGTAAGAGCAAGAAGCGGAATGCGTTGCAACGATAAGACACGATCTCTTAAGTTTGGAAGGCGGACAATGGAACCACCAAGCTGGGGCGGCATAGGTGATTGTAGGAAGAACAACCTGATGATACATTAGGCGCAAATGCCATGGAGAAACACGAAAATGGAAACGGAACCAATTAAGGAGCTTGGTCGTAGGTGCAATAATTTTCTCTTGCAAATGATTAACATGAGGAATAAAGCTTAGCTGGGAGTGAAAAACAGCTCCTAATAATTTAATATTGGGTTCACACTTGAGACTGTAATTGTCTAGGCGTATAGTTGGCTTACGTTAGCGCAACGCCGGAACTCCATTAAAAAATAAAACATAAGAACACTTTTGAGGGTTTAAGTGAACACGATATTTGCCACACCAGTTTTAAATTAATGTTAAAACATTTGAACCCAATGTTGACAACTCGCGGCTAGTCTTTCCAGGGACAAGGATAATAGTGTCGTCAGCATATGTCTGAATGAGGATAGGTGAGGGGACAGAGAGATTTAAGAGGTCATAAATTAAAATGTTCCAAAGTAAAGGCGACAGAGGCGAATCTCGCGGACTACTGACAGAATAAGGCACAGAAATAGTACAAGAAGGAGATTGATAGGTCAAATATCGGTTATCTTTTCCCCCTTCTCTTCACCCAGTGATTTGTAACTGACCAGATCTCGAAAATTGTCAGGCCAACCTTCTGAGCTTTCTCGTTTTAACAAAATTATCTTTTCTCTCTGGTTTAATTCTTCTCCGAGCAGTGAAGAGGAGCGTTCTGCCGCATGGCTTTGTCGGCTGGCAAAGGTTTAAGTATTGCCGTGCAGGAGTTAAAGCAGTAAAGACACATACGTGAGCAGAACGAAGCGCAGCTGCCGATTACTGACATGAGGGAACGGAAGTTTTGTGCAGCAGTGGGGAGGGGGTGGATCGCATAGAAGAAGGAACCGTGCTCTCGAGCAGAAAGACCGTGCATTTCTTGGGTTTGTCCGAATGGACGCAAGTCGAGCGTGACGTCTACGGTGATAAATAAAAGTGTGCATTGCGCAAGTATGGCTGTTTGGCCTAAGAGCGTATTAGTGAAGCCATTGAGGTGGAGAGGGCGCACTCGATCATGCTAGAGGCGGGGCACGCACACACATTGCTCCACCACTCATTATCAGCGTGTTATTCTTTCACACTTCTTTTAGGCTATTTTTTTTAGATAAGGGAGTAATTACTCATTGCCATCCACCCAGGCGCAGCCGTACGCCTACATGCGCCCATACGGCTTTGAGGTTCATTGTTACCTTTCGGAAAATAGATGTACAATTAGAAGAACAGAACTCTGGGCGAGCTGGTTGTTATCCATATTAAGCATGCAGTGCGAAAAAGACGAGGACGGAACAAGCACAACAACACCAGCGCTGACTTTCAACTGAACATTTATTACCAGAGACAACATTTATAGATTTTCCCGCAAAACGAAACACACATGCACAAAAAGAATGTGCACGCTCACTTCCACTTGGAGTTAGGTTGATTGTGAGGTGTCCCTTGTCGAGAATATTGGGATTTTTTTTGTATATAGATCCCCACGTCTTTCTACTGTATTCTTCGTCGCACATTAGCGGAATGGCATTCGCTGCACATTCCGGAATATAGCGCGCATATGAGTTACTGTACGTGATGCGTTTCTGTTTTTTTTTTGCTCTCTTAATTTCCATCAGGTTGACGTTTTTTAAGAGGACCTTGGTGTGGGCTAGTTGGTTCATACTGCTACGACACATACTGACAAAGCGCAACGAAAATAGGACGAGTAGAAGAAACACGAAACACAGGACAGGCGCTTCGCAATTTCCTTCGCAATTTCCACTGGCTGACAGTGTATCACGTGGTCCATGTGAATGGTATAAATTGTGCTGGTTTTTTATGACGCAATAAAAGTTGGTAGTAGCGCCTGTCCTGTGTTTCGTGTTTCTTCTACTTGAAGTTTTTTTTTTTCACGAGGATATACTTCTTGACTTTTTTGCGGCGTTGGTTAACTAGCCCCTAATTTTCTGCGGTAGTTCGATTACTGCACGTTTTTTCCTATCTCTTATTTTGTGTGTATGTTCGGAGAGTGCGTTTTCGAGGGTTAATCGAGGTTCTTCGAGTAAATGCCGAAAATGAATCACTAAGAATGGAAGAACTTATGCCTTATGAATATGAATGCCTTATGAACTTGTGAATATTTTATCGCATGCGGTGTCTCCTTCGTGTTGTCCGTATTTCCAAGCGCTGCAGTCTTCATTCCGCCCAAGGTGTCATTCGGTTTTAAGAAGCCGCGCTCATTGCTGCGTGCGGCATATTCGCTACTCCGTGGCTCTGCCTTTTCTCCCGCACTCCGTGACCAGAGCTCTTGACGGCTGACCGTCACATCGTCGCTTCCTGCGATGGGTGCGCAGGCAGTGTGGCCGTTTGTGCGCAGCTTTCATCGAATTCCAATCTGTCTCGATGGTGCATATATTGGTTTCCGTACAGTGCGTGTCGGTATTGTGTAGAGCAACCGAGCGGTGCGGCACCAATGGTAAAAAAGCTAAATTATTAACCAGTTGGTTTGAGTGCAAGTTGCCTGTGTTCGTTTGCCTTGAAAGCCCTTGTTGCTGCGCTTGCGAGCGAATATTGTCCTCAGAACTTGTGCAGCTGCGGCTTGACGTCGCTTTGTGTGCTGCGCAGTGCACCTCTCGAGCACTCTGCACAAGACTGATGCGCACTGCGCATGGGCGCCTAAGTTGCAGACAAATTCGAGCACTACTACTGCATGCAGTGTTACTGGCTTTGAGCTTTGGTTTAGATCAAAACTCTAGCAGTTCGCATTATTTTCGCTGAGGAGAATCGGATTACGCCTTATTATTCTATGCGCTAATGGAAAATCGAGAGCATTCGTGCAGCCGCAGAGTTCATACCCTCCCGTGTACGGTCAGGCCGGAATGAAACGCGAACAGCGCCCGTGAACAAGAAATATTTTACGTGGGTACTTTCAGCTGCAGTATACAACTAGCCGGATTCACGTTTCTGGGTAAAAGGTCTACCGATGTACTTATGCGTAAACTGGTGGCAACGAAATATCTCTCACCGCAAACTAGGAGAGTAAGACATGTGCGTGTTCGAGTTTCGGTCCGGCCTGACTCCATCTCGCGCCTAAATAGTTATGCTTGCTCAAGTCACGTTGGCTCGGACTAGCCTCAAACTGCATGGAAGCGCTGCTGTTTGTGGCTTCGTGCTGATAAAACGCAGCTTATTCTTTTTGCACCCGAAAATTGTTTGTGACAGTGTTTTTTTTTTCTTACCTCACTCAACTTTCTACCCCGTCAGTTGACGCAACTACTCTTTCTGCTTCGTTACTTCTCAGACTCGAAGCGATCCCTAGCAGCCGGCACTGTGACAGCACCAATCTTCAGCCGGACCCCTCTGACGACGACCATCGGTTCTGACAACGGGAGGCGCAGAAGTGGTGCATCGATGACAGGATCTACGTTAAATGGTACGTACGTAGGGAGGTGAGTGCACAGCTGTCGCTGTATAGTCGGCGAGAAGCCACGGCAGTGAGCCACGTGAGCAGTGCTATGCGATCGAAAGAAAAATAAAACCAGGCTGCTAAACAACGACTAGGACATTAGCATGCCAAAGCACCAGCGTGCTTTTCCGAATAAAGAGAGAAGCTGTTGGCACAGCTTTTAGTCCCGGCTCCTCCTTTGTAAGAAAGTAAATAAACTTCAACTTCAACATTTTATCGTAATCAAGCGCGTGCCTGAATGATGAGCAACTAGACAAGCGACGGCTGGACGACCGTGATGCGTAGAAAATTTCCCCGCTTTTATGGCGTATGAACCTGGAAAGCTGCAGCTTGCCGGTATACCACCGATAAAAATCCATCCTTTCTCCGTTGCACATGCTTTATTAATAGCCTGTGAGCCATCTTCACCAAGTAGCCGCCGCGGTTACCGAGTGGTTGTGCCGCTCGGCTGCGGACTTGACAGACATGGGTTCGATCCCGGCCGCGGCGGTCGCATTTAGATGGAGGCGAAATGCTAGAGGCCCGTGTACTGTGCGACGTATCCGGAGCCCTCCACTACGGCGTCCCCCGTAGCCGGAGTCGCTTTGCGACGTTAAACTCCATAATCCAAACCAAGCCATTCTCGAAGCGCGTCGCAGCCAGTCAAAACCTCCGGGAACGCTACACCCACGCTGGGCATGGGGCGCAGTAATTGACATTTCTTCGTATCTTCTGCACTACGATTCTCCCTCCCCTTCCTTCCTCTTTCTCATAACAAAAGCAAAAAACTTCGACTCTTTCACACATTTTTCGCTCTTGCACCGGAGGGCATAGTTTTGAGAGAAGCTAACTTTCTAAACCAGCCCAGCGTTCGAGGTGGCAGAGACCAATGAGCCTGCAACTGTTCGTATCCCGCGGGCACGTTGCATGTTGACTGGACCGTCGGGCTGAATGTTCTGTTGTCCCTTTTCAGGTTGACACAGAGGCTACGCTACCGGCTTCAACGCGCACCTGATGGACCCTGGGCGGATGCGACCGCTGGGGGAGGGCGTTCTTTTTATGCGCCGCAACTTGACGAAGACGACGACCCGCGTATGCAGCGTCGATCTGAGGAACCAAATGACTTATATATACACAACTGACGCTCGGGGTGACCGTTTTTCCCCCAGCAGTAACCTTGAACGTTATATACTTTTTACTCTTTTATGCAACACTATTTATACGACGTTACCGAAGTGTTTTGACCGCGCTGTTGCGCAAGCAACGCCAGCATCGTATTCTAGCTCACGACGTTTGTTAACTGACAAGAAATGACGTTTTTTACCTCTATGATACAACGACGTTTCGTCCGCTTTGATTGTTGCAACAACGGGCACCGTTTGCCCAGCTACTTTTATAAAATCTGTTTTTGTTATATTCTTTACTATTTTTAAAACGAAATTTATTTAAAGGCGGTATTTTAAACGTTGCTTGTTCTTTAATTTTGTATTGTTTTGAAACCCTTGCTCCGATGTGTAACTACTAGTGAGGGAGCAAGGCAGGTGTATTATTTCATTTTATTGAAATCTTTAGTCTCCCTTTACCCGGTGTGTGACTGTCGAAACGTTGGCAAGCACCCTGAGATTTTTCCCTCCCTTGTTCACTTTGTGAGTGTCAAGAAACCATCTGCCTACCATGGGATGCAAGAATAAGATATGCTCGTTAGTATTACGCCAGTTTGCCTCGATTTGGATGATTTTGCACTGATTACGCCTTGGCATTATAGGTAACAGGCTGAACTTGTGCAGCGACACATTGACGACTCTGTCAGCAGCTGGCTGTATACTGTACATTTATCTGTTGAGAAATAAAGCATTTTTTTATGCCCGAAGATGGAGAAGTGAACGTTCTTCAACGCCTGTCTTTTTTTCGCAGATACGAAAAAATTATGATGCATATGGCACCAGCGCGCTCAGACAGATTCCATTCCGGACGCGATGCCGTCTTCGGAAAGGGCCCACCTGCGCGATTTGAAAGTGGTCACTTTCGGCTTAACCTGCTCCGATTAAAGTATTCTAGCGCAGTGTGTTTTCATTCTTTCTAGAAGGCTGAAAAAACTCACGAGCTCAGGGAACTGTTTGGTTTCTTTTATCGCACCAGCAAAAGCGGTCGGTCTTATAAGGCCAGAACAAAAAAAAACAAACAGACATGCTGAATTTGATTGTCACTGTATTGCCTAATTTGCGAGCTGTTCCGCAAGCGCAGATGAAGCTTCGTGACAGGAACAGCATCTGATGCCTCCTGTTGCGACTGCACTTACAGACGACATTGACAAGACGACTTTAGCAATTGCTTATTGATCCTTTCGTTACGTGACAGTGCTCTTAATTTTTCTTTGAACACCAACCATGCATAAAATGCCATTCGGAAAGTTTCCTGAGTTTGGGAGTTGCGCTGGTTGTCCTCAACAAACCAGTCTCTCGACATTCATATTTTTAAGTTATGATCGTCCTGGATTGAGTTAGTGCCCATTTCATTCGAACAATGCAGGAAGGTCTGTATGCGAGTCAATGACGACTGCAAGCATCAGCGTTCCTCGCTGTTTCTGGCGTGTATGCTGCCGGTTCGTGTCAAGATGACCTGTGTGAAACAAAACCAGTAATTAGGCGTTCGTGTTAACAATGGCCATGGTACATTCTTTACATGAACTCGCAGGAGGAGGTGTTTTAAACATAGCGGCAGGAAACGCAAAAACAAGATTCTGGCAGTCTCAGTCAATGAAGACGCGTTTGTCATACTTGGAGGAACTAATCCGTACCCCAGCGTATTCGTCGCTCAGTATAGAGGCGTCGCAACTCTGCGTCAGGCGCAGTGGCGCTCGTCCCGGGCGCGCACTGGAAGGAGGTGCTGTCCCACCTAGTGAGCGTTTCAGTGATGGAAGGCTTACTCGAGCGTGCTGCGCTATGTTTGGTTGCGCTTCCAAACGCTAGGAAAAAGAAAACAAGGAGCAAACCTTCTCTCCATTCAGACAGCACAAAAGCGACAGCGGTATCTTCCGCGCAGCGTAGTCTTGTCCCACGTGGTCGCCGGAGAGAGCGGCCATCTTGTCGCCGTCGCGATCACCGATCGGCGTGCCGGGCACGGGGGTGTCGCGACGCGACAGACCGCCAGCGAAGCGCTTTGTCTTGCCGCGGTTTCCCATTACGCGTGCACGAATGCAGCCTGCCAGAGGATACCTCCGGCCCTCTCCCTCGCCGTGCGGGGCCCGCTTCGCTCGCCTCGTTGCGCCCTGCTTCCTGCAGAGCCGCGCGACATCCTGTGCAAGGTGAGGCCCCTTTGGCGAGCCCAGCACGCAGCCTCGTCGACTTCCTGGCAGCCTCGCAACGGCTGCACCGGTGTAAGTCTCCTCGCGGGCCCGAATGAAACGCGAGCTGCTCTGCATTGATGACGACAAGCGGTCCTCCAAGCTTCTGTACGCTGAGCCATTTTAGGCAATGGCGTGGGACAGGTTTAGTAATAAGCAGAAAATAATAAGAAGAAAGTATTTATTCCCATTCTAATACAAGGTAAAGGGACCCCAGAAGAAAAGCTGCAAAGCGGTAGCTTGAGAGTGTCGGAGGGTTGTGCAACACATGTTCTGCGACGATGTCACGTCGCAGAGTTTGTATGACGCGTAATGCATGCTCGCTCCAATTTTACTCTGTTTAATTATGGCGCGATTGTAGTAGTAGCTGTTGTATTGGACTTAATCCGGGCACAAGACTTAGGCGCTTAAGACGTAGATGTACGAGCAGGCGCTGTTGGTATTCACCTTCAGCTCTAAGCCAGCCCAGCTAGGTCCCAGCAGCGTGGGGGGGGGGGGGGGGGAAGAATTCCGATTGCAGAGCAACCAGGTAGGAGAATAAACAGTGGGAGAGGTTGGCATAAGGGCATGAAAGATCGCGACGGAATTTCTGCAGGTATGACAAGAGTGTTAGTTGTATCTGTCGTAGGATGTAAGCCTCCCGCACAGAAAGACCAGGATGAAGAGGGTCGGGGTGAGTTCACGATTGAGGTGAAGAGCGATCACTATTTGATGGTGGCGCGAAGGGACAGTCTCGATCCGGTTCCTGGATAACAGTTTCACGGGCGAGCTGGTTTAGCCAGCTCACTGCCGTCAATCCCCGAGCCCCCAGGGATCCAACGGATAAAGGCGGGGCAAGGCTGCAGTGACACAAGTGCGGCCTCTAGTTTCGTGGACAGATGTGGTGGGAGTGTTTTAAATTGAATAGCACGAATGGCTGTCTGGCAGTCAATGTAGACGGTATAATGAGGAGGCACACATGGGAGCGAATGAAAATGTTGAGGGGCATGAATTGTGGAGAGGATCTCAAGCGAGAGAATGTCCGGGAAATTGCCGCTGCTGTGAACGACAGATGTAGAAACAAGAACATGGAAGAGGACCTGGCTACCGGAGGCACGTTCGGGCATCTGTGTACGCCACTTTAAAGTCTGGCTCCGTTGAAGGGGGGTCTCTAGTGATTCGAGCACAGGCGGAGAGGGAGGCAAAGTGAGAAAGAGAGAGAGAGAGAGAAAGCGGCTGGCAGCCTCTTGTACACATCGTTTTATACAAAGGGGAGAAATCGTTTTTAAAGGTGATTTTTTTTTTCACTCAATTTATGACCCAGGCCTGAGACAAGCAATCCCCCACGCTCTGCCAGTGCTCGACGGTATCTGACGTAAAACACCTCACAGTGAAACGAAGCGTTGGCACTTCTGACGTATGCAATGTTCGCGAAACTGCTATTTTATAGTACTCTAGACATCGAGGACAAAGGTAGCGTTTCTGAACTGTCTCAACGGGCCAATGCGACGAAGACTTTGCAAAAGTGAACAAATGTTATAAAAGTTTCGCAAAAAACACGCGTTAATGCAGTTTACGCAAAAAGCGCGAGTTTTTACTACATTTTAAACAGAAAGCCAACGAAGCGGGAGAAAATAATAAACAATATTGTTCCGCGAGTGAACGAAACGAAAAATTAACAAAAATATTACAAGAACAAGGTTGTTCAACTGCACAGGAGACAAGTACAACCGCCCAATGTTTTAATAATATCGCACGATAGTCGACAGTTCGCTCAGTCAGCGCCTTAACGCACGGCGCGAACCAGAGAAATTGGCGACAGTTGGCGTGTATACGCAGCATAAGCACGGGGGGTCTGGGACTCCCCTCACTTTGTGTTGCGCTACTCCGTGAATGTCGAAAGGGGAAAGCGCGTTAGCACTCTGACAGTACTGGAGCGCAGCACGCGTACTACAAACAGCAATTCTGGAAGGTGCTAACGAGTAACTATTTTCGCTATAATTTACTTTTTTTTGCAAAAGAAATAGCATGACGTGAGGATCGCCTTGTGTAAGCAGTATAATTTGAAAGTATTCTAAGTATTTTCACTTTTGTACACTTTTTATTTTTTATTTTTATACCCTAAGTGCCTGGAAGGGTATCACATAGGGAGTGTTTGAATAAGCAAAAGCAAAATGTTCTTAGACGAGTAACAAAATTTAATTAAAAAGGAAAATACTGCGAAGCTTTATAAAGGGCAAGTGCAGTTCTAACACTCATAGTAAAAAAAAATATTGGAACAAAATAATACAATGAACAAGAATATGTAGTGGGAAGATTTTTAAAATTACATCACAGGAGCAAGAGACTCAGCTACAAGATTACTGTATTCGAATTGTAAACGCGGCCGTATTAGACGTTAATGAATAATATCCAATTAATTATACTTAATTTGTTATCTGATTCGCCTTTGCAGGAATTACTTGGTACGACCATTTGAAACTCGCAAAGCATTGCAGAAGGCATCAGTGGATCGAATGGGAATAATAACAGGCGGCGGAAGGTTCCATTCGTCAGCTGCCGGGACAAAAAAAAAATGAATAAGGAAAAATTTCACCTCTGAAAGCTAACTCTCTCGCCTTTAGGAGGTGATTCGTATCTTAAAGAAGAAACAAGAAAGCAATTTCAACGAGCACTGTTATGCTGCCAGGAAAATTTAGCCTCTGAAAAATGCGACTCCTGTTGACCAGGCTGCGTGTGAAGTTGCTTGTCCTAGCATCTGTTTTTTGAGGACCACCGTGTCTGTGAGCAGTCGAACTGCTACCGCATGCGATCTTAACTAGACGCCACGGACGATTTTCGTACGTCCATGTGCAGCGCATGCAAAGGCCGCAGGAAGAAAGGCACAGACGCAAGATGCACGTAATAAACCTTGCTTTAACTATAGGTTGAATGGCAGCCCCAAAATAGTTACGCCAGCGTTCAGCTGGGACATGATTCACGAGTTTATAGCATGTACTATGGAGAAGCCTTGATGCGGATCTTATTTAAGACGCAATCATCCGCAAATGGGACTAAATGCTCAAGAAAATTAGGAAGGCGTCATTAACATAAGCAAGAAATATAAAGGCTTAGTACAGTTCCCCGAGGGACGCCTGGGCGAACTAAAGGATTAAAGCATTTACAGCTGTTTATTTACGCGCATTGATATCTGTTCGACAAGAAATGTTTCTATCCAACTCATAAGTAAAGGATTTATATTTTTGGCGCTGAGTTTAAAAAGCAAGCGGCAGATTTGCCTTAGCAGATGCTTCCTGCTCATCAATAAATATAGCATGAGCGTCTTATAAGGAATGTAGATTAAATGAATGTCCTTAATAAACTCAAATAATCGGATTCATAAGCTGAATTCTTCTGTAATCTCTGCTGGTTTCTGCATACGAGATCATTGTAATCAAGGTGTTTCGTAACATTTGAGCACATACTGTGCTCAAAAACCGTACTACTGATACTTGTAAGAGATATAGGTTTGGTTTGGTTTGGTTTATGGGGCTTTAACGTCCCAAAGCGACTCAGGCTATGAGGGACGCCGTAGCGAAAGACTCCGGAAATTTCGACCACCTGGGGTTCTTTAACGTACACTGACATCGCACAGTACATGGGCCTATAGAATTTGCCTACATTGAAATTCGACCGCCGCTGCCGGGATCAAACCCGCGTCTTTCGGGTCAGCAGCCGAGCACCATAACCTCTTAGCCACCGCGGCGACCAAGAGATATAGGGCGGCAGTTGCTCAGTAAATGGCGACTCCCTCTTTTAAACACTGGAACGACTCTGGCGTTTTTTTTTTATTCGCTAGCAGATGCCAGCGAACAGGCGATTGATTTAACAGGTTTGTCAGATTACTTATCGGATGTTTAGCGATCTTCAGAAGCTGCACAAGGATCTGATAAGGAGGAGCTAAGTAGTTGCTCACCCGCTCAGAGTACGCCGTCAGGATGGCAACAATAACATCAGCCGTGACGTCATGAATTCGTGCACCATAATAGGGCTGGCCGTACGTGGCGACACCGTTGAGGCTTCTTTTTAGTAGCTTTGCTACGTTTTCAGATTTTCAGTGTGCTATTAGCAAGACACTGTGCAGTAACAAGTCACAATAATTCTTTGCGCTCTTACCCGCCTGGGCGGCTCAGCGGTTTTGGTGTTCCCAAAGTAGCGGGATCGAGTCCCGGTCGCGGCGACCGCTTTTCACTGGAGGTGAAAAGCAGAAACGCCCGTGTGCTGTGCGATGTCAATGCACGCTAAAGAATCCCAAATGGTCGAAAATAATCCGGGACTCTCCACTACGGCATCCCTCATAGCGGGACGCTAAGCCCCATAAATCAATAAAATAATTTGTTACACTGCGCGTGGTATTGTTCGAAAAATAATTTACGAGGCGCACGTAGTCAAATTGCTCGTCGCAAAATTTCTGTCACTCGTAGTAAGGATAAGTATATGGCGAGTATAGCAGTGGGTTCAAGCTATTTTCTTTCGCACTGAGCTCTGCGTTTTTTATTAAATTTATATTTCGAGATGTCTCAAAGGCCCTCGATCTAGATTCTGTTCATATTTGATACCCTCTTTGATGATCTCTTGGGGATGATACTCTAAGAACTATATCACTTCACCTCAAAATGTGACTGCTCTTCAGCTTCCAAATTTCTTTTTTCGTCTCTGGTTGCTGATGTCACTGAAGCTTGTCAGTTTTACAGTTAGCTGACAAGGCCGGTGTCCTGCAACGGATGCAGCTGCCTGGTGAAAGGTCGTTCAGCCGCTAAGTTAGGACAGACACTCCTGGTGAAAGGGGTGCAATGCTGGACGAAGTACATCATATCCTCCACGCCGTAAAGAGCAAGTGGAACGATGCTTACTAAATTCTGCTCGACAGCCTGTTTGGCTATGCATTATTTTGTGGCGGGTGCAGCAGGCGAATCGCTTCCAGAATGCATGGCGAACATGTCATTCCAAGAAGCCAACAGTCATAGAACCGAAAGAGCGCACAAGGCAAAGTTTTTATTGTGACTTACACCGAGGACGAGGAGGAGAAAGTAGTTAATATATTTATGTCACAGACAACTGTGAAGAAACGGCTTCACACCGCTTTTGGGGACTGAACCCACAACCAACACATGTCGCCTGCGGTGCTCTAATCAATTCAGTGACTGCGGTGGTGGTGCCATATGCGTTGCATAAGACCAACCTCCTTACTTCGACCGCGGTCTATATCTGGCGCTTCCAGCCTCACAGGACGTTCCACGGCCGTCGCCATGGGCAAACGTGGCGCCGTTTAACACACGTGACCTCGAAATCGGGGTCTCAATTGGGGGGTGTCTCTCCCAAGGAAAGAAAAATTCATCAATAAAAAAACACAAGGCTAGGGTGCATGATCATCATCATCATCAGCCTGACTACGCCCACTGCAGGGCAAAGGCCTCTCCCATGTCTCTCCATTTAACCCTCTCCTTTGGCAGCTGAGGCCACCGTATCCCCGCAAACTTCTTAATCTCGTCCGCCCACCTAACTTTCTGCCGCCCCCTGATACGCTTACTTTTTCTTGGAATCCACTCTGTTACAGTTAAGGACCAGCGGTTATCTTGCCTTCGCGGTTATCTTGCATTCTCCTTAACTGATTAAGGAGATCTGATTAAGAAGCGCAAAAGCATGAAAACGTCTAACCATACTGACAGAATAGAACTGGCAGAGCTATCAAAGAAAATAAATAAACGTAAGGTAGCTGTCATCAGGAAGTTTAATATGGAGAAAATCTGGCATGCTCTAAAGAATGGAGGTAGTCTAAAAGCAGTGAAGAGGAAACTAGGAATAGGTAAAAACCAGTTGTATGCGTTAAGAGCCAAAGATGGTAATGCCGTTACCAATGTGGATAAGGTAGTTAAAGTAGCCGAGGAGTTCTACACAAATCTGTACAGTAGCCAATGTAATCAGAACGCTAATGTAAGAGGCATTAGCGCGCAGCAATGGGACATCCCGCCCGTAACGAAACAGGAAGTAAAGAAAGCCTTAGGAGCAATGCAAAGGGGGAAAACAGCAGGTGAGGATCGGGTAACAGCAGATCTGTTGATGGAAGGAGGGAGATTGTGCTAGAAAATCTAGCCACCGTGTATAAGCAGTATCTTATGACCTCGAGCGTACCAGAAGCTTGGAAGAACGCTAACGTTATCTTAATTCATAAGAAAGGAGACGCCACGGGCTTGAAAAATTACAGACCGATCATCTTACTATCCGTTGCCTACAAGGTAATTACTGAGGCAATCGCTAATAGAATCAGGACGACCTTAGACTTCAATGAACCAAATTATCAGGCAGGCTTTCATAAAGGATACTCGACAACAGACGATATTCACGCTATCAATCAAATGGTAGAGAAATCAGCAGAATATAACCAATCCCTATATATTGCCTTCATTGATTACGAGAAGGCATTCGACTCAATGGAAACATCAGCAGTCATGCAGGCATTGCGGAATCAGGGTGTGGAAGAGTCTTATGTAGAAATACTGGAAGATATCTCTAACGACTGAACAGCTACAATAGCCCTCCATAAAGTTAGCAATAAAATTCCAATAAGGACGGATGTCAGGCAGGGAGGCGCGATCTCGCCCATGCTATTCAGCGCCTGTTTACAGGTGGTGTTCCAAGGCCTACATTGGGAACAGTTCAAAATAAGGGTTAATGGAGAATGCCTAAGTAATCTGCGATTCTCAGATGACATTGCCTTGCTAAGTCACTCAGGGGATGAACTACAAAGCATGATCAATGAGTTAGGCAGAGCAGAACGATGAGTCGAAAAATTAACATGCAGAAAACCAAAGTAATGTTGAACCGTCTCTCAATGGAACAGCAGTTCACAGTCGATAGCGAGGTTCTGGAAGTGGAAAGGGAATACGTCTACTTAGGGCAGGTAGGGTGCATGAACATACACTTAAATGTCCAACAAGGCAGGGCAGCCACCACCGTATTGAAGTTGTAAAAACATCGCACGCGGCGTGCGGATGATGGACGATTATGGATTTCTATGGCGCAAGGGCAGCTTTGGCCAAAGAGTGCCATAGCACGAGGTATTTTTCACTTCTCAAGGTGGGATCCAGGACCAATTTTCGAAGGATTTCACCTTAAATAAGCCTAGCACCAGTCCAGGGGAAAACTTGTACCCATTGTATCACCGGTGGGTACCCGGCGGCACTGGGGATCGAACCCTGCACCTCCCGCATGCGAGACGGATGCCCAACCACTCGGCCACCGCTGCGGTCCCATGCGGTTGAAATGGGTATTCTGTCTTCTGCTTTCTTTCACTTTGGCGCAATTTTGCGCCAGGCATGAATGAATATGTGAGCGAACGTTGTACACTGCGTAACATAAACGAGCGCGCAGAGCCTTCCGTTGTTTTGCCCCGCCCACTTGAGCGCCCCCTGCCGCAAATGCTTCTCTACCGTTCCCCACGCGCAAGCCGTGGCCGTTTTGTTCCCTTTTTGCTCGCGTGACTGCGATCCGCGACGCTTCGAAAGACGGTGGGAGAACAGTCCTTCAGTGCCCGTAGGCTAATCGTAGTAAGACTGCTCCTGATTTGAGGAATCTGTTCATGCGCTAAAGCCGGATATTCAATATAGTATTAGAAAATTGGTTTTCACCTGTTCATATGAAATGGTCAACGCGCACCGACTATCCCCCCACACTATCATCATTCTTAGAATCATCGCCACTACCACTTTTATCGCTTCTTCTCTAGACATGCAGGTGTGTGGTGGTGCATGCTTTCCAGGAGTAGGATATATCGTCATCATCAGCCTGACTACGCCCACTGCAGGGCAAAGGCCTCTCCCATGTCTCTCCAATTAACCCGGTCCTGTAATGTTCAACAATCTAACAATGGCACAGCAGTTCACAATTGGTAGCGAGGTGCTGGCCGTGGTAACGCAATACGTCTACTTAGGGCAGGTAGTGGCCGCTGATCCGGATCACGAGAGTGAAATAACTAGAATAATATGAATGCGGTGGAGCGCATAAGGCACGTTTTTTAGATGATGAATGACTGGCTACCAATATCCCTCAAGAGAAACGTGTACAACAGTTGTACCTTACCGGTACTCACCTACGGGGCAGAAACGTGGATGCTAACGAAAAGGGTTCAGCTCAAGTTAAGGACAATGCAGCGAGCTATGGAAATGAAAATTATAGGTGTAACGTTAAGAGACCGGAAGTGGGCAGAGTGTGCGAGAGAACAAACGCGGGTTAATGACACCCTAGTCGAAATCAAGAGGAAGAAATGGGCTTGGGCAGGGCATTTAATGCGAAGGCAAGATAACCGCTGGTCCTTAAGGGTAACAGAGTGGATTCCAAGAGAAGGCAAGCGTAGCAGGGGGAGGCAGAAAGTTATGTGGGCGGATGAGATTAGGAAGTTTGCAGACATAGGGTAGGCGCAACTGGCAAAGGATGCATATGGGCTGAGATTAGAAACGCCATTTATTTGTAAGACTCGTTCGAAGACCCGTTCGTGATTGGCCAGCACATTCCCTCTCTTGGTGCTGTCTGTTCTGGCCATTCACGTACATTGACATTCGTGAGCTGACCTCACGTACGAACAAGCGCAGCAGGTCAGTAAATCCCGCTCCTGTTCCTTATGTCTGGACCCCAGCATTACCTCAGCATTCCTCGTTTTTCGCGCGTGTATCTCGTACTCTACTCCTCCAGAGGCACTGTAATGTTCGTGAAGCTGCCCCCCCCCCTTCCCCCCACCCATCCCCGCGCTCAGGAAAAAGAGGCCTTTCGAATGGGTTAGTTTATTTCGACGTCAAGAAGAGAAGAAAACATTTCACTGCACGATAAGCATGATACAAGCTCGCGGTGTCGTCCGCTCTAGCGCGTCACCGATATTGGCAGCTGAGCTTACATTACACGCATGACACATAATTGCCTGGTGAAAACAGCGATTTGTGCATAGATGACGACGTCTACGTAGCGTATACATGCCGCAGCGCACACAGCATTTAGCGCGCCGCAATGCGGAGCAGGTCGACCGCTGCGCAGCGCCGCCCTGAACCCCCTCCCCCACCGCTTCACTGCTCGCTGCGCGAGTGTTGCTCGCGATGGTCGCCTCTGTATGGCTCCGAATAACCTCGTTGTGAGACGTGAGCTGTAAAAGGCCGGTACGATGGTTCATATTTTCTTCTTGTAAGCGAATCCGGTGTGAATCAGGTGGAAGACCGAGGCCACCAGTCCGAGAACCTGTTGGAAAAGGCAGACGGACAAAATAATCAGGGTCTCGGTTTGTAGTCCAGTTTCAAGGGCATAGCATCCATTTGCGACACAAAATGTACACGACGTAGATCGCTTTTAACGTGTACACAGCGGGAGCCACGAAATCAGCGACTCAGAACTACCGCGCTGCAAAAAAAATAATATGCTGGTCTTGTCAGTGCCCCTCCTTGGTAGACAACCACCTGCATATATAGTCAGTGAACAAGAAAAAATTTTCATGAGACAGCTTTCATTAGATATTAAGCCCGAAATACTATAAAGAAGCTACAAAAGGACCTTCATTCGTTCACTTTACTGAAGTGTGTAGCGAACTTGACGAGACATTTGTCAGCGTTTCTTGCCAAACCGCTGGCGCAGCGTCGCCATGGTGCGAGCACGGGCTATCTCCCGTACGGTTGTGCCAGAGCCCTTAAATGTGCTCCGTACTCTAAACAAATGAGCTGCTGCGTATTACTCGCGCTAGGGCGACATTATTTCTAACGTCTCTCGGCTGCGGTTCCTGTGATTTAGAGTCCACTACGCACGCGGCACGGGTGGTTAATCAGGACATTTATAATAATAATAATAATAATAATAATAATAATAATAATAATAATAATAATAATAATAATAATAATAATAATAATAATAATAATAATAATAATAGGTTTTGGGGGAAAGGAAATGGCGCAGTATCTGTCTCATATATCGTTGGACACCTGAACCGCGCCGTAAGGCAAAGGATAAAGGAGGGAGTGAAAGAAAAAAGGAAAAAAGAGGTGCCGTAGTGGAGGGCTCCGGGATAATTTCGACCACCTGGTCAGAACATTTAAACGTGACCAATGCGAGCTCCGCTTGTTCAAGCACCGGCTGGAAACCTTTAGTGCTCTGCAAGGAAGCCTGCTTTCCGCACCAACCGGTCGGTGGGCTGGTCCGGAAAGCTCAATGTTAGCGCTTTAATTCTCGGCGTGGCTGCATCTTAAGTTCACCCCATTACTCTGATTTCTACGGGAGGCGGGACGTCCGTTAACCCGCAGCGTTGGCTCAGTGGTTAGGGCGCTCGGCTATCGATCCGGAGTACCCGGGCTCGAACCCGACCACGGCGGCCGCGTTTCGATGGAGGCGAAACGCAAAGGCGCCGGCGTGCTGTGCGATGTCAGTGCACGTTAAAGGTCCACAGGTGGTCGAAATTATTCCGGAACCCTCCACTACGGCACCTCTTTCTTCTCTCATCCCTCCATTATCCCTTCGCTTGCGGCGCGGTTCAAGTGTCCACCGAGATTTGAGACAGATACTGCGCCATTTCCTTTCCCCAAAAACCAATTTTCAATTCATTTTTACGTCCGTTATTAAAAGGCATCCGGTCCTGTACTATTAGCGGTTGTATTATAAGCGGCTTAATATATGATAACTATAGCATTTTACTGCACAACGTATTATAGGGTAATGTCGTACAATTTCAGTATTCGGGCAGCGCTCTAAGGTGACGATGGGCAGTTGGCACCATTATTTGACCGCCAAAATTGCGGTGTTGCAAGAGCTTGCGGAAAGGTCGTGTTCATAGTATTTTAAAAAAACGATCTGAAGTGAAATGCAAATCCTCCGATGCCCGTTTCCTCCTTGTGCATGACTAAGTACGCGAGACAACCCACTCTGCTCATCCTTTAAAGCATTGGCTAATATTTGACAAGGATGAGGCACTGGTAATGAGAAGCATTATCTACGTTAATCATCATAACGCCAGCGTCCAAGTTAACATGCTTCGTTCACGGAGATACGGCGCGGGCGGGTGGCCGAATAGCCGACTGAAACGTCCAACTCAAGAGCTCACCCCTGCCGCGATGGTGACGCCGTGGTAGCTGCTGATGATCGTCGAAACACCGCCGCTCAGGTAGAAGAGGAAAGCCGTGCAGTGAAACACCATGTACTGCAAATGGGAGGAGACATGTGGGGGTCACTGCGCTTTGCAACCCTGGCCGTGCGGTGCTAGCCCTGAGCCCTGTTCGCGTAACTGAGGGCACGGCTAGAGCACGGGATGAAGAGGACGACATAAGCGCTAGTCGTTCTCTCTGTTCCGTGCTTGTTGTCTCGTGTCCACGGCGTGCTTTTTAGTCAAGCGCACAAACTAGCACAACATCACCCATATCGAGCGCTGCTTGCAATAGCGCACATTAAGGCCTGTAAGCGTTATCGCAGCAAAGTTCGAAGGGCAGTGGTGTTATAGAGGCATCGGGCGTGATGCATTCATACTAAAATGCGACGTCCGCGCTACAGGCGACGCGCAAATTGAACACGTACGGTCTTTGCCAAAAGTACCCAGGCTGCCCAGTTTGCTTCTCAGTTGTATGGCGGAACACTTGTCGCACCCAGCAAGCTATAAATCACTGTGAGGTAAGGAGAACCCTTTTCGTCACCTTCCAATACCTTTTGGTTTTTAGGGAAGCCGTAGGGGGCTCCACTATATGAGGGAGAAAGAAACCATCCAGCCTGGTTACTTTTGGCAAAGACTGTACATACGTAGGCTCTACGCATACGAAAGTGGCGCGTTCGAGTGAGCGCTGGGATCTTCAGCGACGGCTGTGAGTGCATTGCGCAGCTCACTGCAGACAGCTACTATGCAGGACTCACTTGAATCCTGCCGCTTCATGACGACTGATTCTGGTGCTTGAAAGACCAGCTACTCGCCCCCGGCTCTGCCTCGCGCCTCCCCTTTCTTTGCCAACTCCGCGCGCTGTTATTTTGGTAGTGGGTGGGCATCAAAAACGTTTCGTCCGCATGTGCTCGAGTTTTATATAGGAGTGGACGGGCGCTCGTTTCACATAGAGAGCGCGTGTGCGCAAATTTCGTGAGGCAAGAAGCTTCGAACACGGTACATATATTGAACCACTGTTTACAGCACAGCCATAAAAGGTTACAGAAAGTCCGTATAGAGAGTTGGGGGCATATCTTCCTGACTGAACTTGGCCTCGTGGCAAGGCTCGCAGAATGACGACGCAGGACGTGTAACTGTGGGGTGATTAGTTCTGCTAATAGTCAAAGTGCATGTAAAGCTTTAGCAGATGCTGAATTTTCTGCCTGTCTCTTGAGGGCAAGCGCGCATGTGTGAGTGCGTGACGGCTCGTGTCCGCGTAACTCGTAGTTCTCCTGCGGGCTTAGTAATTGAATTGCTTTTCCTTACACTTCTTTTGCCCTCTGTAAAATAATCGCGCTTATGGTGCTCGCGTTCTTATTTCGGAATAGACGTTGTAGGATTTGTCGCAAAGTCACATTTCGTCCCAGAGAACAGTACAGGCGTGAATGATAACTATAAAGGAGGGAATAAATATAGCAAACGAAGTTCTCTATTGCAGTGTTTCACGCGTTGAAGATCAAGCTGACATGCAGCCAGACAGTAGAAAACAGCACAGGCATATCAAAACAGCTGCTGTGCCTCACTTTCATTGAAATAAAAACAAACCAAAACGTTTATCCTGCACCTTTAAGGAACATAATATAGCAAACTGAAGACTACATAAAAACGGCCGAGTGAGCGAAGTTTGCACACGAGCGGCCAGTAGCCTGACTAGTGATCGCATCGTTACGAACTTGGGATTGGCATCGTTTTATCCCCACTACTGTGACGTTTATTTCGCAAAGTATTACCGAGCTCAGTACTTATCCCATGGCTGCTCTTGTGACTGAAACATTTTTTTTTTTGAAGCGTAAAAACGGCTATCCAACTTACGAACAGCGTCGTCGGTAGCAATGTTCCAGTGGCAGAAAACGCCGATGAGGCGAGGATAAGGAAGGACATTATCCAGAAGGTGAAGGATATCAGGATGAGGAAGAGAACGGCTCCCCTGGTGAGCCACAGCATGGCCAGCGAGAAGACAATTATGCCCAAAACCTGAAAACGGAAAACGAACGCACTCTTTCCATTGGCTGCAGAACGTGCTTTCACCATTTACTTGTGAGGTCATCATGCGTGCGTGCAGATCAGATAATAGAGAGCTCGGCTATCACTCATGCTATAGCACACGTCGCAGAGATCAACCAACCGACTCACGACATTCGGCCGCTCTTGGAGCCTTCCGTGCTATACACTCCAGCGCAGGGCAGCCGGATAAACCTTGATTGTTTCAGGTTTTTCCGCGGCTGCCTGTTAAGCTCAGCGGGGGACGAGTTAATCCGACGTAGTAGAGCCAGCTAGGATGAGGACGAAAGCACAGTGCGCTGCTGTCGCCTCTCTTGCCGACACAGCATGTCCATCATGATATTGAGAAAGGTGCCTTTCGCACTCCCAATTACTCCCGAAAAAGATCCCGTTGTTTAAAATTCAGTTCCAGTCTAAAAGACAGCGGTAAAAGCAACTCGCGTCCGAATACATGTATCTGCTCGTCGAGTGCAAGCCTTCACAACGATTAACAGCATTTGCCCAAAATACTCCAAGATACTATTAGTCGCTGTGTCGGCTAGTAATCGAAACAACCAAATGCTCACACACAAGTACCGTTAATTATTTTTATCTAGCTGTTTTGTCCCTCTTGAAATACGAATGAGCTTCTGTCTCTCTCTCTCTTTTGTGTTTTGGGATGCGACAAAGCCGTGGGCATACCTTAAGTGCATTGCTTGGAATGGAAGCGTTCAAGACTTCTACACGGTAACGAAATTGAAAAAAAAAGTTTTCATCACCGATCAAAATATTGCCGTGCTCTATCGTCGAAGGTGACCACGACGCGTGAACGCACCTTTTTGCAACTTTCTTGCTAACCCGTGTCATATTCATTGCGTAATATAATATACACTCTTGTGGAGAAATGAAGCAGGAATGAAGCAACGAAAATTACGGCGCAAACATGCGGAGACTGAATGGGTGAAGGCGCGGTCAGCTTTCGCTTGCGAGGCGTGGTGATCATTTTTCGGAAGTGAAAACTAACCGCGCTATTTTCCTCGCGCACATCACCGAGTACGCTCTTTTCTGTTTCGGTGCAAATATTCCCCGCGCTTTATTTGCCCAGCGGTTACATTCGTTTACAGCGCCCCCCCGAGCATGACTGGTAGACACACAAATAGAAAAGCCGCGAATTCAACAAAGTCACACGTGCACCAGCGTCGAAAACGACGCCTTTAGGTTACAATTTATCGCGGGCTAGAGGAGCGTAGACTGCCGATGGACGCTCTGCAGGAACCTGCCAAAGAACACAGCGCCTCTTGACCAGTGGCCGCGAGGGCGCAGCTGCCAAGGGAGCAGCCCAACCGGTGGCGGCGCGGGGGTGGGGGGCGTACCATTTCGATGGCTGTGAGCAGGCCGCTTATGGTCGAGATGAAGCCCTGCTGCACAGAGACGAACTTGATGGTTGGTCCCTCCCTGACCACCGTGGTCCTGACCGTGGTCGTGGTGGATGCCATGATGTTGTATTACTTTTTCGTGACGCGCGCGCGATCCGCTCTTGCTCGGTCGCCGAACAGCGGTGGGCGGCGGCTGCGGAACACGCGGATGCTCCTTGTCCAAAATTAGAGGGCCCAAGCGCTGCTGCCTAAAGATAGCGCCAGCCCCGCCTTGGTGGCCTCCTTAGCCAGCATGCATCTCCGCTAGAGACGGAGCGGCCCGATTGGCCTCCCAGGGCTGCACACCATGGTCTGGCAACACCCGCTAGCCCCTGTGCGTGAGCGCCTGCCCAGCAGCCGCTTTAATGCGGGGGTCCAAGTTCGGGGGGATAGAACTTCGTTTCACGCGCGGACGAAAATGAAACCGCACTACTTTTCAGCTTATCTGTGACAGTCTCGCAGAGCTGGCAGTGCATACATGTGCTCGTGAATCGGTGTAGGCCCATCACCGAGATTGGGAGGCTTCGGTTCGCCTCGAATCTTGGACCCTGGTGCCACCGTTGGGCTCATTTATGGGATGACCACGGTTCTTTTCTTCTGGGGGGTTTCTTCTATAAAGCTCTCAGCCTCATTCAGGAAGACATGGCCAATTTCAAAGATTTCATACTATTCCTTATCTTATTTCACTCCAGCAACCAATTAGTAATTCAGGAGCAGGAATTGCTGGGCGAGTTGGTTATGCATGTTCTGTAAAAAAATCCAGAGAAAACGAAGACGCAGGGCAAGAAGAAGGCACACACACACTGACGCCGGACTTGAAATTCATTTTTCTTGCTCATCCACGTACTTAAAGTCACTTTCTTGAGAGAGCGCACTTGCAAAAAAGAAAAAAAAATCAAGTACGGTTGTCATTCCATCTCCAATAAAGAGCACCACTCTTTGTGATAATGACAGACGGATCGCTTATGCAGGACCGTTTATTCTTTTTTGATTAAAAATGCTTCAAGCAGTTCTCGCTCATGCCTCGATTTTACCCTGCCAATTTTGCTCTTGCGTTAATGCTCGTGCGACACAGCAGACCATGACACTTGAGCCGGCCCATAATGCTTGTGTCTGGGCCGGTTCACGTGTCGTGGTCTGCTGTGTTGTCTCTGAGCGCAGAATTTCGTTGTTTTGAGAGTGACGCGATTATGTGTGATACAATGCCGACGCCGCTATCAAGGAGTAAGTGTGACATATCACTTGTTTGTGGGTTCTTGCTTGCGTTGGCCTGCGCATTGATGTGTATAAATGTAGGCACAGCGCACTGCAGTAAAAATCAGTTGAAGTCAGCGCTTTGTGGTGTATATCTTTGTGTCCGTGCATTTTGTGTGCGCTTTGAGGAACTGAAGCCCGAAGAAGTTTGATGTAGCTGGCATGATGAAGCGCTGAACAGGCTGGCGGAGATAAGGGTAACATCTGACATCTGACGTGCGACATCTGAGCGAGGCAGCCGGTGCGGAGCGGTTGTTGGGACTCAGGTAGCGTGGTCGGGCCAGAGACGGGACGAGGAAGATCGGAAGAAGAAAACACGGAAAACTTTATACAAAGACTATTTACATACTGTACAAGTGAGAGCAACTGAGAGTGCCTCTCAGTAAAGGGAGGGCTCATTCACACCTGAGAGTCGCAGAGGTCGCGCGACTGTTTTGGTCGGAAAGCGACAGTCGCACACGGTCGCGTTGGTCGAAAAGCGACAGTCGCGGGCCAGTCGCTCGCTGCTCGATTTTGCAGCCTCGCGACTGCGAGTCGCAAACGGCTGAACCAATCAGCGGCGCTTCGAAAGTTGACGGAAGCGCTACCTACATCCGTTGTTCATTCCTGGCGGCAAGATCGAAATTTGCGTCAGACAACAACATGGAGTACTGTGAGAGAGCATATATTTCTATATGACAAATATCACCCAGATTTCAAAAACAGAAGCAAAAAGGACTTCGCATGGGAAGGAATTGGTCAACCATTCGGCTTAACCCGTAAGTATCCCACGTTTTTGAGATGTGCTGTGTTTGTGTTGTTGTAGCATGCATGATGAGGACAGCTTGTTTTTCCTCAAGAACGCGTGCTAATGCTTACATACGACGAAAACATACTGCGAACTTTTTTTTTTCTTCGATCGCTTGGCATTCGTCCCTGTTTCGCTTAAAATGCGGGAAGACGACACGCGAGAGACACGTGCGTTGGCTACCACGAGGACAGTTTACACTCGCCCCCCCCCCCCCTTTTTTTTTTCTCTCCCCTCGTGCCATGTCTTTAACGCTTGCTCAAGTTATTACTACACACGTTTGTGCTCACCCAATTGCGGTACTTCGGCGCCAGCACAAAATGTGTATACGCTGAGCATGCAGACACATTAGCATCGCCATGTTCTAGAGAGAACCAAAAGAGGTCACTACTTCGAAGTAGGAACACTTTGAGCACAGTCGATCAGACAAAACAAGCTGAATGCACAGCCTTTCAAGAATGATGGTTATTTTATTTGTCAGATATATTCATGACATCTTTATCTTCCAAGCACCCAAGCGGAGCAGAAGTTCAAAAACTTAAAAGATATATACATGAGGAAAAAACAAGAAATAAAAAATAAACAAAAGAGTGGAGCTGGGGCGGCAGATATCCCTACTATAAAATGTCCGCACTTTGAATCCATGATGGCGTTGATGACGCTTCACCGTAGCCTGCACTGTGAATTGAATTTCTAGGATTTTTTTCTGCTATGGGAGTCATTAATGTCAAGTCACATGTTTGCATTGTCAAGTCACCCTATTCTACTCTCTGCCTCGGTGCGATGACCAGTGACCAGTTGTCCTCAAATCTGTGCATATAATCAAGCAGCTATATTTGTTCTCATGACAGTGGACCATAAAAAGCTGAACTACATAATTTGTTTTTCTAAGTGTCATTTGCAGTACAGAGGATGATGATACAAGGTTAGAAACAATAGGCAACTAAAAGAACATATAGTTTTCTGCAAACAAATTTCACAAGCAACTGCACTTGGTCATTCAGAAAGTCCATTTTGGTTATCCTGGTGTAAAACATGCTGTTAAGCTTCACATATGCTGTTGACGAGGCTGGTGAAAGGTTAGTGACCAACAGGAATTTTTTTAGGCATAACTTCTGACGTATGCCGCACGGTATGGGCCTGCCAAGACAGCATTCAAATAAACATGATAAAAGGATTGATGATTGAGCGGTTTGATGATTGATGATTGATGCTGGCTAGCTTCAATCTGGCTAGCTGAAAGCAGGCTTTTGAAATTGGTCTTGTATAAGCTGCTGCCATTTGTGAAAACAAGAACAGAGGGTTTTAGGGAACAGTGTTTGAAATAAGCAAATCCTATTGCAGTTACTCAGGAAGCATAAACCTCAGGAATGCAGCTAAGATTTAGGGAAAAAATCTATGGTGCCTTTGCATAAACTGTTATCATGCTGCTGCATATTGATCCTCGATCTCTGGCATTGCAGCTCCACGCAGGCAATCCAAGGGCTTGTGGACCCACTGCCTCAGGCGTCTGGCAGTGATGTTGAGGGGGACACCGGGGAACAAGAGTAAGGAAAAATTGAAATACTCTGGTAGATTTTCACATTCTTGTAAGCCACCTACTTTGCAGTATGTTGTGTTTCGCTGTAAATTACACGTGCAGGAAAAGTTCCCTAACGATACTCGTTTTGTAGATGCAGTCTCGACGTTCATAAGCAAGATCATGCTCAGCTGCCACCTGCAAAACGGTATGTGTGCAGTTTCTGGAAGAACAGTTAGTTAAACAGGCGTACCAAGACAAGTTCTTTTGTATAATGCATAAAACTGTGTGTTGCATTGTAGGCCACAGATGTCGCAGAAAAAAAAAACCCAGAAAACCCTGGGTGAGTTTATAACCTGTTCATTACTAAGAGTGTACATGTTTTTGTTCCTCAAGTTTAAGGCATTTGCAGCAAGGTTCATTGGGAGACTGTGCTTTGTATGTTGCTTTCTTTTGCTCAATATTTCCTTCAGTGATATTTCGTGAACTGACTTACCAGTTTCCACTACCCTAAAATGCTCGGTCTACAGGAACGCAGGTGACGAAAACGTCATGCAGGCGTGTGTTAGCCACCTGACAAAAATTCGGGAGGAGCGAGAAAAGCAACAAAAAGATTACATTGGACTCTTCTGCATGCTGTTAGACTCCCGCCTGCGACGCCTGCCACGCCACGTGGCCAAAGACCTCATGCATAACACCGAAATGGTGACGTATGACGTGCAGCTTCAGACTAGAACTCAATTGTAAATAGTGGTGGTGTGCGTATATTTTTCATGGGACTGCCTCGATGGAAAGAAATGTGAACAACCCGGCGCCAACACGCCCCGCTGTTGGAAATTATTTTCATCGCGCTTTTACCTGGGCGGTACGAAAAAGACTGTAAAGTCGTCCTAGAATGTATCATGGATGAGTGTAGGGTCTTTTTGCTATAACCGAAGTAAAAGCACGGGGAAAAGAAATTGAAACAGCGGAGCGGTTTGGCGCAGGGTTGTTCGCGTTTCTTTGCATCGAGGTAGTACAAATGTTTTCTACAATTGAACATGCAATATCTACTAAGTCATTTTCTAGGTTCCTTTTTTATGCGTTTCATTGTACACTAATTTATACTACTCAAATCAGCACATCCTAATTCAGATTTTATTGTATTCAACCGCAGAAGTTCCTGTTTTTAGCGCTGTCTTACGTGATATGACTGAAGTGTGATATTTTTTTGATCCCCGTCCCTCAAAGCCCGAGTCGCTTTGGAAAATGAAACCTCATACACCCTCAAAGCAGTCGTGCTTTGTGTAAGGTTGGCTCTAGAATTGTTGAGGTATCACAGTCGAGGTGCCAGGGGTTTGACGTCCCAAAGAAACTCGGGCTATGAGAGACGTCATAGTGGAGACAGGGATAAAACATGCATATTTTGGGTCAACAGTCTGGCACCATAACCACTAAGCGACTGTGGCGACGTGACTGCCCTGAAAAGTACCAATGGTTGCTACGCTTAAATGGCCCACATAGCAATACTGAAGTTCCTAGTATTTATTGATCTATTACTCACAGCGCCTTTGTCAAGGCATTACACTGAGGAGGGAAGAATAACACATTTCACTGTTTATGTTTATGCTCCATTTCATTTTTTATGATAACTGAGATTATGTGATAGTTTAAAAATATGCAATTGATATAAATTACAAATCGCTTTTTACTTACATAAATACATGTGCAATCTTTATTTTCAACCAGTAACATGTCATGTTACTTGTGCTTCACTTAAAGGTAATCTCACTGCATGCATTGTTCTTGTGAAAGAAGCTCATATCTTCCCTCTTCATGTAAATGTACAGTCTGTTGCAAAAGTTTTCAGTCCGCTGCGCCATTCGAAGTAAAGGCGCAGAGGACTGTAAACTTCTGTTACAGACAGTACATATTTTTTATTAAGCAAAACATTGTCTCGCAAGCATTTATTGTATAAAATAAAATTCGCCATTATTTAGCCCGCCTTCAGTTACTTGTGATCACCAGTGACCATTGCATGTTGCCATGGTACTGCCCTTCCGTGACAAAGTGGTGTGTCAGCTTTTCACGCACTTGTTTGACATGCCTGGGAAGAAATTGCACTGAAGTTATATTTCATAATCTCCATAAACGAATTCCAGTGCTGCATGTCACAGTGCCAAAATATTGCGAACCTGTGATGTGTACCATTAAACATGGGCTTCAAAAGTGGGTTCTACAGAACCCTCTAGTTTGCTGGGCTATTTTTTCCTTTCAGGTTTTCTGTATATAAAAAAATCAAAACAAATTACATGAGGTTTAGTAAGTTGGACAACTATGATTGCCAATGCCGGACGCCTACGGTAGCATACTGACAAGTGTGCTCCTGTTTTGGCGACGTCTATAACGCGTATAGTGCAAGGCTCGGTACAACTACCTATACTATAACAAACCTCGTACCGCGTTGCGTTGCAGCCTGTGAGTCTTTGTGCCTTGAAGGCCAAGCTGGAGTCATCATCCCTCCAGCTTCCAGGAGAGAGGCGCCCGTCCCAATCTTCAGTGTCGTCAGAGCCTGGCGGGCAGTACATTGAGGAGGATGCTGTGGACTCTTTAAGGAGATAGTTGTGCAGCACTATGCATGCACCAACATATCTATTGATGTTAAGGGCTTTTGCCTTAATAGGTCGCCGCAGAATCCTCCACCTCTGCGCAAGGATGCCAAACGCATTCTCAATTATGTGTCGTGCCCGGCTGAGCCGATAATTGAATAATCGGCGCTCATAGTTTGCCTGCAGCGCAGTTTCATGCAGGGCTGAAGACAAGAACATGAGAGATAAAGTACAGAGAACATTTTCATACACTTCTAGGTCATAAGCAATGCACTATAAAACCAAACGGTCTACTTTTTTGCATAGAAAGCATGACCTTAGGGCCTTCAGTGAAGCTTAAAAGTTTCAAGTGTGAAGAATACTGAGGCTCGTGCTACTATTTATAGAAAAGCTACACTACATGTGCTTTGTTACTTTCCGGTACTCCTGCTGCGGCACACCTGGAGCAGCATTTTTGGAATGCGATTTCGGTACGCTTGCTAACAGCGTAGTCACTGGTTTACAGAAATGAACCACAGACCTCCTAGTTAGATGGAAAGCGGATGTTGCAAAGGCTGGGCTGATGAATTTGTGGCATCCAACACAAAACTGTCAGCATGCTTTAAAATTGCCTATATTACAGCCTTCTTGAAATGGTAACATATGACAAACATTGATGAAATCAGACATGCAACATTTGGAGAGGGGAAAAAATATGGATAATCTGGATTATGACAGATGCACACTTCACTGCTTGATCATGCGAGTGATATAGCTCTTTTCGTTTTTAGTGAAGTGAAACTTCATATGTGGACCACTACCTCGTCTTGGATAAGGCCTCATCATATACTTTTTCAGCGAGAAGGCCTTGTCTCCGACGAAGTATGGCAGTGGCCCCTCGCTGCCTACAGGCCTTGCAGTGGGAAAGCCCCATTCGCCTCCAGCTATCTTTTTCTGAAGGGTTGAGGAGGCGAAAATTCCACCATCGGAGTCACTGCCAGAATGCCCCATTTCAACGTAGAGAAACCTGTGTGGAAAATAGTTTGAAATTCAGTGCAGATAGACTAGCAATGAATGAGTGTTTCTGACAACTGCTGTTTTGGATTGGACCTGTAAGTTACGTTTTAAAGGTTACACCATGATGCAGTTGCTGAGAATGTGTAGTGCTCAATAACTTTATGCACGGATTGAAACCCAAAGTACTTAAACGAAATGGCGCCCTATGCATGGCATCGAGATTGATCATGTGTTTTTTTTCACCGCTGTCTGATAGTCAGCAATCATGCAAGCCTGTGGTGGGTCTTATTGTTAAGAAGGTGTCGTTGAACTGAACCTTTAATATGATTGTCTCGCCACGAGTTGGCATTTCTTAATTCATGATGACGAGCCTAGTGCTTTTGCTGTTGACACTGCTGCTTCCGCTTTCTCCCCATTTCCATGCATCTGTTGGTTTGTGTATTTATACGCTTACGCATTGAACACAGTCATTCGATAGTCTGTGCTCGTGTGTGTCTGTTCCTTCTTCATCTCGCCTTTTTGCGCTGTATGTGTCTAAGAAGAATTTAACGTGCCAAGATTGTCGTATAATAGAGGGTCTTACCTGTAATGCGCATCACAGACAGCAAGCAATGACTTGCTGAATGACCCTTTGTAATTATGATCGGCGCTTCCAGAGTTTGCGGGGCATTCTATAAGCACGTGCTTCCCATCGATGGCACCAACACAGTGCGGCATCTGCCACTTCTCTTCGAAGTCTGCCGCAACCTGCAGAATAAATTTTAACGGCTATACATCCGTATATCAAACTGAATTGTGTTGGTAATTTATTCACTGTTCCTGTGCCTGCAGAGCACAGCAGCAATAGCATAATTAATATAACGAAGCTTACCTTTAGCCACTCATCTGCTGCCTGTGGATGCCTCAGATAAAGTGGCTTCAGCACATCCCACAGTGCCCGGCAGACTGTTGCCACAAGGGAGCATGCGGTAGACCTTCCTAACAAAAAGTTAAACTATAGCTCCTTTAGGCTTTGACCCGTGGCCAGGAACCTGCCGAAGCAATGACATGAAAAGGTTGAACAGCGTAGATATTCACTTAACTATGAAATTGATTTACACACCACAGATGAACTATTCATCCTTGATTATTTACAATGAAAACAATGCTCACTACTATGCAGCATGAACTCATGAAACAGATCAATTCAGCAAGCATTCTGTTATGACATGGTCAGAACTAAAATACTGTATACATGCAGTACATGTCAATACAGTTTACCATTTTTCTAGCAACGCGGGTTACCTAATTGTCATGGCCAAACGGTCAGCTGACGGAATCGCACTCCTGAACCTGGTGTCCTGTACAGTTATAGAACTTCGTACCAGATCCAGGAGTGTGTCGAATGTCCGGGGCGGCATCCGGAGAAAAGCTGCAAAGCGCAAAGGAGAAAAAAAGGATTGAAGAAAAAAGGCTGCAAAGTTCTGCCTTGTGCCACGAAGACAGAAATGAAAACTTACTTTCTGTAGTACTCCTCGTCGTGCGCCCGAAGCTGCGGTAGCAGGCGGCTTGCGTGCACGGCCACTTCCCGCGATCGGTGACAGGGCCGGACCCACCAGCGACGCCCCTTTTTCTGTGCCGTACGCGCGCGCGCTGCAAGAGCTCGAGCGGCTGCATGCAGAGCACATCAGAACGGCGACGACGTCTTCCTCTTCACTCAGGTCGTCGTAATACATATTATACAAGTACAGGCACAGCACAACAGATCTGACAAGTACGGGCGATCGACGGTCTGGCGCCAACCAGCAGCAGACAGAAGAAGAGCGCGAACGACGTCATTCCCGGTGGTTCTCGTTCGGGGCCTCTCCGCCAAAAGTGGTCTCTTGGTACAAAACCAGCAGCTCGTTAAATACCCTTCGTATTCCCCAGATCCCTGGCTGGGGAATGCAGTTCGAAGAACGATGTCCAATCAAACGAGAAGAAGACACTGGTGGTATCGCCCATGGCAGGGGGCAGTGCTGATGCTCTCTCAGCTCGTCGATGGAAAGGGTAAAAGACACTGTCACGTTGTCAACACAGCTGCCAGGTGAGCGCCCACGTGGCACAGGAATGTCAAGCCGTTTCCCAGCAGGGGAGGGGGGGGGAGGGGTGAAAGACCTTGCACTTCCTCGCCTGTTGTCCGAAACGCGGAAACACTGTCGAAGACTCAGCTCTCTGCCAATTGTCAACCCCAGCGGCTGATGAAAGCAACGCTCCGTCCTGCGACCCGATGGCATACTCGGCCACGTGGGGCCGCCACTGTCGCCGCTGTTTCTGCCACTGCTTCCGAGAACGCCGGACAGCATTTCTTCAGAAGTCTCAGTCGCCTTCATGTTGGTTTTCTGGAAATTCTGGTCGAGGGAGCCGGCGTCTTTATCCCTTTAGGCTGGAAGGCACGCCGGGCATAACACGGTGTGAGGCTGCAACTGAATGCGAGCGCCGAGGCTACAGTTCGTCGAGACGTTAGCGTCCGCATCCGAAGAGAGTCGGCACTTAGAATTGTTTAACAGTACGTGGAAAACTCAACAAATACGGAGCGAAACGCAGCTTGCACCTGAAGTCGCCATGATGGTGTACCACGTTAGCTTTGAAAACAAAACATTTTGACAGATTTGCCTGTCTGGTTGGGTTTGAAGACTTATAATAAACTGCACATCTCGAACCGTGATGATGTGTGCCGCATCCTGGAGTTGTGCCTATCAAACATATACTTATCGTCAAACGGGTAATTTTACCCGACAAGTGAAAGTAACGCCAATGGGAGCCTCCATCTCTGTCGTCATAGCCAATTTAACCATGGAACACATCGAACAACGAGCCCTCAACTCATTCCACCCGAAACCAAAGATTTTCCTCAGGTATGTCGACGACTGCTTCGCCGTCATCAAAAGATCTGAGATTCAAAATTTCCTTTCTCACTTAAACTCCATAGAACCTGCCATTCAGTTCACGCTAGAGGTGGAAAAAGACCCCCCCCCCCCCACCCGTTTTTAGACGTCACAAAACCGAAGACTCGATCGGTAGCTTGCCGTGCGTGTTATCAGGCCCACGGGATGTACTGGGTGCATTCAGTCTTTTCTTTTTTGCCTTTCTTGCCGGCAGGAGCAGAGGGGTGGAGATATTACTATATTAAGGACTTTTAGAATATGGGAACCCTATCGGTTAGGGGGATAGGGCAATAGCGGGGCGGCAGTGCGCATGCGCAGGACAATAACCTGAGGGGCGATATTGTTCTGCGCATGAGAAATGACGCCCCGCTATTGCCCTATCGCCCTAATCGATAGGGTCCTATTCTAAAACTCGCTATTTACTGCCTTGAACGACGACTCTTGACTCTTGAAGGGCAAGCTGGCGTCTCGGGCAGACCAGACAGATGATTTCTCGAAAGCGGGGAAGGCGGCCGCTCCGACTCCCCTCGTTAATCCTGATCAATGCAGTAAAAAGCTACTCGGGTCTGCGTCCGACTCTTTCACAAAAGTCTCCAGTGAAGCTGTCCAAAGGCGGGGGTCTCTGGTCGCACGTCTTTGCTACGCATACACAGCGAATTCGGCCGGAGCGACACGCAGGTTTACTCGATGTTTGCATAAGCGTTTGCTATGTTTGATAAAGGAGGGTTGCTTAATGTTTGCACAGATGTCATTACATCCTATCATCAATCTAATTTCTTTAACACTATGCAGATAAAAAGCCCATTGCATCCTGATTCAATTAACTGTGTTATCGATGGAACGAAATTCCAAACCGGCGAAGACAATGCTGAAGATTGTGGAGGATGACCGGGCACGTTTGCAGGAGGTCTGGCCGGCACAGACAAACCGTGGGGACGAGTAAGTCCGTCTTTTCGACTGGGACTGGACCTCGGTGGGGACATTGCCCCGAGGATGTCTGGGTGGATGAGGATGCTCTCTGCTAGACTGTTGCTCGATATGATATACCGTATACGTCTTCTGTTAGTTACATAACAGGAAGACAGAGGTGACCGGGAGCGATCGCAGCTCTAGCAACCCCAGAGCTCCGAGAACGCCAGGCAGCAGCGTTTCTTCAGAAGTCTCAATCGCCTGACTGAGCTTCGCGCAGCGTAGGAGGCAACCACCAAGGACCTCCTTCGGGCCTCGTAGAACATCGTTCGCTCTCTGAGCAACGATGAGGATAAACTTTCAGTTTCTAATCGCTCCAGGAACTTAAGCAGCCTCCCGCGGCTATGGTTCGACGCCAGCAAATCCAAGAATGGTAAGCCGACCGTCCATCCTTTTAAGGCAACCATAGTGTGAGCAATGAATAGCTTTTCTTGAAGGCTCGTTTCCTGATCTCGGCATGACTCCAAGTTAGAGCAGCTTTTCTGGTTGGAAGTTTGTGACCCTGCAATGGGTACTGTTACATTTCTTTTGCTGCCGGGCTGCCTAAAAAGACTGAAAAATAAGCCCAGTGGTAACACTTTCTTTAACACGTCTTGGTGGGGCAGTAGCCTTCACACTTGGATCCTCTCTCTACGTGAGTGACATATGCGACGAGGCTTTGGATGGTCAGCGGGAAAGTCGTATGATCATTCCTGAATTTAGAAAATGCCGTGACTGACGGTACGTCGAACTGATCTGGTAACAGGGTACGTTTGGTGGACTCACGCAGCAGACTTATACCATTTATTGATGACTATGATTAAGTATAATAATTAGTTTTGGTCTAGAAAGGAATAACTATGCAGGGTGAAAAAATATTTGATCGCGTACTCGTTAAGCGATCAGATTTTACACGTACTGATACTGCTGTTATTAAACAAATTGAAATTTATATCGTGATGAGGTGTCTTAAAATTTTCAAGATGCTTATAGCTGTTCTTTTTGATTCCTGAAATTTATTCGTGTTTCTATAACTTGGGAACCTTGGAGCGCAGAACAATGCTTCTCTTACTGTACTAGTCGTGCGGGCAGGGCAACTTCTTTTTCTTTAGCCCAATCTAACCTCTGTACTAGTCGTTATCTGAGCAAAATGAAAGGAACTAGAACCGCCAAAATTTTATGCGAAGTTCTACGCGAAGTTAGCCTCAGTTAAGCCATATTAAGGTCATCGAAATTTATTTTACAGATTAAGAAATAATGTCGTGAAAACTGCAAGAAAACGCAAAACAATTAGTTTTGGTAGTGAAGAAAAAATATTTTTTCATGTTTATATTCTGTTCAGATATTGTACTTGACTTTTAAAATATTCAGAATCATTGAAGATATGTGGCACAACGCCGACGGGATGTGTGCATCATTTTCTTTACGAAAAGCCACTAACTGTATAATAATAAACTAATAGCTAATAATAACTGAATAATGAGGGAAGCGCTTGAGAACAAATCATAAACGTTTAGGCCACGCATGTCAGCTGTGCAGCCCTCTCCCCCGTCCATATGTTCTAAGAAACCGCCCCACCCCCCCCCCCCCCCCCCCTCAAGAAAAAAAGGGCTCCTGGGTCGCCTCTGATAATGGCCGATTCACACGACGGTCCGTTCGCCCGCGGCCCGCGCACACGTGTTCATGCGTCACTAAAAACTGGCCTGCGATCCGATGACGTCAAGCGGATGCGACGGCCCAAAAGAGCAGACGACGCGCTGGGCGTACCACTGTTGCAAGATTATTTTAAAGCGTTTGGCAACACTGGTTAAACTGGTTTTTTCCTCCCGACTCATGACTGGGATTGAATGGTGCAGGTGCGGCCCTTTGTCCAATTCCACAATGGCCTGGGCCGTCTTGCTAGCCGAGTCGATCGCTTCGTCATGGTAGCGAACGCAGTGCAGCTTGTCAAAACAGCGCGCCAGCTCAACGTCACTCAAGAGAAATGCGGCAGCCGTAATACTGGCAAGAGTGGTGGTTGCCAGAGCTGGCGCGCGCATCTTCGCGGGCCGCATTCCCGCGAAGGGAGAGGCACTTGAACTTCCTTGGTTGTTCAGTCCGCGGGCCGACAGCACGCCTCTCGATTTGGTGACGCACGAACACGTGATGCGCGGGCCGCGGGCGAACAGTCCGTCGTGTGAATCGGCCATAAGCGGATTATTGAAACGCGCAGCTTCTCATAGTGCTCCTGGTTCGCCAGCATAGCGGCTGTTGTGACGTCGGTGCAAGCTATGTATACATAACGACTCGATATCATGGAGGGGAGAGTCATCAAAAAGGTGCAAAACTGCAGGCAACACGCCTCTCTGATGCCCCTCAACTGCCACAACCAAAACCCAACTCATATGCCTGTCAAGAAATATATGTGTGCATAATATCAGGAAAGATTGAAGGTCGGCTCTGCAGGGTATTTCACTTAAGACTGTCAGCATTTTTTTTTCATTGGCTTTTAGCCGCCGCGATGGCTAAGTGGTTATGACGTTCGGCTGCTGACCCGGAGACGCGGGTTCGATCCCGGCCGCGGTGGTCAAATTTCGATGGTGGCAAAACGCTAAAGGCCCGTGTACTGTGCGTTGTAAGTGCACGTTAAAGAACCTCAGGTGGTCGAAATTTCCGGAGCCCTTCACTACGGCGTCCCTCAGCCTGAGTCGCTTTGGGACGTTAAAACTCAAAAACCATAAACCTAAACCTGTTACATCACCGCAAACGCATTCCCGTAGAGCCTCGCGTTGTTCTGAGGTTAAAAGAGCGCGATAGACCACCGCCGCATAGTCCGGGTAGTACTTAAGTACTCTGGCGGGGCCTTGCAACTAAGCACAGTTACTTGAGTCGGCATTACAGAGGCAGAGCAGAAGTTTCTTATTTGCGTCCATGGCCTGGATGGCGATGGAGGAGAAACTGCGCTTCAACGCGTGACGCGAGTGCGCCGATGCTGTCGGTCCATTCTCGTTGATGCGCACCCGAGCTTCTCGGGAACGGCGCGAAGGTCATACAGTACTGCAGACCTATGTTGCTGAATCCTGCACGCGCCGCTTCTGGCTACACCTCTCCCGCTTGTAACATTTGAGGTGATCCAACGACAATAAAGCTTCTAATTGGAGCATGTCAAAAGTTTTGCGTTACCATTTAAAATCACCAATTAAAACGCCGACTATGTTCAGGCTTTTTCTCACTGCGTCGGAGGAATGCGGAGAAACTCGTGGTGACGCCATTGTTGCCGAAATTTGAAATTTCCGCTGCCTTCGCCCATATGCTGATGTGCGTCGTCCGACGCTGCCAGACAGCGCTTCGTGGGCTTTACTATCGGTGGCGTTCATTTTCTTTCTTCAAGCAACCATTTCTTGGCTGCGAACGTAGTGCTGCCATGCATGACGTCATCACTGCAGCCCCTTGCCGGAACTGTGCACTTCGGATAAGCCTGAACACTTACCCGGCTTCATGCGGGGATTACGTCACCATTTCAAACGCTAGCAGAAAAAGACTTCGCATTGTTTACATGCAAGTTTCACACATTCCAACTCTTTAAACTCAAGGAATTCTAAAACCTTTTCAGTTGCCCTTTACCAGCGGTTTATTAGAAGACAGCGCCAAATACCCCTCAGAGGAGGCCAATGGCGTCGACCGGTTTCCATGATGTCGCGGGAAGTCCATCATTCCCGACGGGGTTGGTCACGTGGTGCGGAGCAACTGCCGGCGGCGCGGCGCCGTGGCTGATCACGTGGTTCGTCACATGGTTGGTCATGCGACCAAGTTCCACTCGGCCAGCTGTAGCTATCGCGTCACTCCAGATTTAACCAGAGCTAAACCACCGCCAATTTTTTTTTCGACGAATGAAATACTGACCTTTTAGGTTACTTAATGTAGCAATTCTGATAGTGGTACGGTTCGCCAAGTATAGAGATCATACCTCGCGCCTGATAGAGGCTTTTCACACTCACGAATTTGGTGACTCATGTGCAAACCAACCATCGGTGGCTCTATTCCCACAGGAGCTGGCCTTTCTTAATCAGTGAGATTTGGTAGCTCCCGTATGTATGTCACGTCATGATCGTGTCGCAGCTGCTTCCCTTCTGTGTTTTAGCTTACCCTGCTGCTCTATATTGATAGTGATGTGGCACCACAAGGACGTAGACGGAGTGACGACAACACAACTCGCCCAATTTTCGACCCTTTTGAACTATATTGTCCCCCTCTTTCGCAATAAACCATGCTCCTCTTCCGTCCCGTCTGTCAGCGCTGTACCGTTCAACATGAACCAACCAGCCCGACTCAGCCCTCTCCCTGGAGACATTTGGTCCGCTGACCTTGTTGGGGCCGCTTTCCGAGAAGGGTTTTTTCGTGCTGTGACGTGACTCCGTATTTCGCATCACGTACCCCAATGTCAGTGACGTCTTCATTGTCCGCTCTCTCCGGCGATTATAGGACGGTGCAAAAGAGACAGGAGCAAGGAAGGCACATACAACGGGACAGGCGTTTTCAAGTTCCTTTCTTGTCCATATCTCTCGCGTCGCCCTAAAACTCTAGAGCTGTAAACGAACTATATCCCAAACCGAAATACTGGTATCCCGCGGGACAGCTTTCTGTGGCTATGCAGCCAAGGCTAAGAAGGAAAGGAGATGGACGGAGCTTTGTTCCATTGTCATGGGGAGTGGCCGATATATAAGCCTTGGTGAGCCTGCACCACCTCCCCTTTCATCCCGCTGCACCCCTGGCCCGAACAAATGGCAACCCACTTCCCCACTGTTCCTGGACGAAGGCGCGCCTCCTTCCCTTTCCTGCCTGCTCCTTCGCGCGTTCGTGGAAGGGTACGCCTCGATCGTGGGCAAAAGACAAGCAGCAACTTGCTTGCTCGGGAAGCTTCCGGGAAGGCCTATGGAGAGTTGGCCCCATAAATGTTAAGCACTTAAACGCATGGTCAAGTGGCGCGCTCTCACGGGACGCAAAGGCCGAAGGCACAATAATTGCTTGTACAAATCGCTATCACGAGAAATGGCTGATAATCATATAACTGCAGATTGATTCCAGGAGGAGCAGGTGCCTCATCTTGAATGGGAAAAAATTAAAAGACAGGTATGCTATCGTGTGCTCATAAAAATATTCCAAGTGGCTGAGATGCAAGGAGGTATTCACTGAGGCCGCGCTACCAGATGGCGCGAGCGTCACCGCGGCAAACGCGCCATGTTTGTGGTCGTTTCACGAAAGCTCGCGCTGTGTCACGGTACGCCGTGAGGTACCCGGCCTGTATTGTTAGTGATCTGTAACATCTTTGCACGTTGTTAAATGCGCCAACGTCCACTTTTCTTTGTGGAACGCTTATTGTGCATCAAGTTTGCAGCAGAATTCTGTGCCGTAATTTTAACCGAGCTGTGTGCCGCAACTCGGCAGCAAAACTGGCCGGCTGCATTGCACGCAAGAATGTACACGACTTGCCGCTTTTAATATCAGTTCATAGCTGTCAGCTACTCATGCAGGACACATGGTGGATAACACAGCACATGATTGATTACCCATATTCCTAAACGGACGCTGCAGAAACTCATATTTCCAGCGGCTGTAGTCCGCGAACTGCCGAAGCCTCATTGTTTCAGCAAAAACGCATATTGCGTCATAGCTGCTTTATTTACGCGATAAAATGGTCGAGCAAATACTGTCATGCACTCGCAGCACGAATGGCAGACATAACAAGAATGTTTTGCAGGTTTTATTGTAGAAACGTAGCGTCGCTTCCAGTGCACAAGACCTGGAATCTGTAGGCCGGTTCGCAGCAACGCGATGTGCAGCGATTCCACTACATTCAGTAGTAACACGTCACTTTCAGCAGACAGATGACAAGTTAAGCTAGCTAAACGAACAAACACTTTTAACTACTCACCTATGTGAAAAACGGCACTTCGGCCGTCGGCACTCTCAGCACGGATGTGGGGTCGACCGCTTGTCAAGCAATTGCACACTCTTATAGATTTGCATGCTTTAATTCCTCGACCTGTCGGCAAAATTACGCCGTGCACAAGGCGGACCTTAATATGGGTGAATTCAACGCACGGCAGCCGTCTTGTAGTACGTCGCACACCACGCCGGCACCTGCACATTCCTTTTCTGCTTCGCGCAGTTCACGGCGTATCCACTCAGTCACACGGTGTTACCGGTCGGACAGAAATGATTTGCGCGAGACGCTAAATACACTCACATGCGAGGTAAATGCTGAGGCTGCCGCGCGCGCGACCACCAACATGGCGAATGCCGCGCCGGCCACTAGCGCCCCTTGTGGATGACGTCACGTGAATACCTCCTATACGAGCTTTATTACCACGTTCTAAGCTATACCGGCTACTCTTTTCACTTATCGACAAAAGACCTGTACACTATTGCGTTTCAGGAACACAAGAATTAAAGGAATATTTCAAACTATTAGACAGCTAGCAGATGTCACGGTAATTAGAATTAGAGCCGCTTAAGCACCGCGTTTGCTGCTGATTACTTGACCTCTCTTTGGAGCCTGTAAAGGCGGAACCGCATGGCGCGATTCAGGCGCGATTGACGCGCGGATACTGGGACGCGCGCGTCGTTTTGACGCGTGCCCAGCACGAAATCGCGCCGCCGCGTGCTGCTGCTCGGAGTAGAAAAAAACGCCTCGCGCGGCGCGTCCGCCAATCAGATTTCAAGTAAGTCACGTGGTATTTGGTCACGTGGCATTTTTGGTTTTGCCACTAGATGGCCCTACTCTCTGCGCATCTCGACGGAACCTCTTCGGCGCATTTTTTTTTTTTTCGCTCTGCAGAACCGGCGCGCACGTGAAAAACACGTGCTACTGTTTCGTGCGCGCATCGTGTTCATCGAAAATGGAGAAAGCAGTCTTCAACGAGGCCCTTATCACGGAAGTGGAGAGGCGTCGCGTCCTGTGGGATATACGCGACCGCCTCTTCTGCTCTGTAGTATGCGCCCGACACTCCATTTTCTATGTCGAGTTGTAAACAAGCAGCGGCCTCTTGGCATGCAGAAAGTACATAGTCGCAGTTTCGCACACACTCTTCCTGCTTGAAATTAAGCTTGATAAATATACTTCGGAAAAAAAATGTCGTTGTGTAATTACACTAAGATTATTTCTATTGCAGTGTTGTGTAAGTTTAAGGGCATATTACATATGCGGTAGCAGGGACAATTCATGTCGTTGGGAGTTACGTTGTCTGGCAACCCGGAAAACGCGCCGCGAAGACGCCGCTCCCCTTTTTTCGTGCCGGTGCTCGCGCGTTGACGGCAATGCGGGCGGCCACCGCGCGTCGTGTTTTTCGCTCGCGGACAACGCGCCATGCGGTTCCGCCTTAAGATTTCATTGCGCCATGAATAAACTAGACAACCAACTTTCAAATGATTGTACTGAGGAAGAGAAAGGCGATGCAACATGCTGCGCGCGACAAAACAGCTGCGCGCGAAAATACGGTTTCTCGCTGATGGGGCGCCCCGACCCCGACGTCTGGAGCTGCCGCTGCTGCCGCGCTGTGAGGGCGAAGGGGTGCATAACGGAGAAGGAAAGGAGCGAGCGGCCCATGGAGCGACGCTCGAACGTCCACCGTCGGAATAGTGACCGTTGGGACGGCGTGGCATGCTGTCTGATGCTGTTGCGGCGCCCGCAGTTAGCATCATCGCGGTCGTAGTGGTTGGCCGTCTGCGTATGGTCGTATTTCGCTGCAACGCGGTGCAGTGGTTGAGAAGGTAGGCGCTTCGCCACATGTTCATTTAGTTCGTGTGCTTATATTGTCAGCTGCAGAGTGCGGTACAGTCAGAGTTGCGGGCTGTTTTAATCATTCGGACTTCTTTGGAGGCTAAACTGCCTTTCCATTGCATGCGTATGTCTGTCACCTGGCTGTACGAAATGTCTGTAGACGGTTCTTCTGTTTTATTGCATGCGTTGGTTTATAATGTGATGAAAGCGACAGAACGACGTTCAGTTTTAACCACGCTTTCATGCAGGGTTGCGTATCGGACCGCTGATGAGGAAGCGCAGTGCGGTTATTGAGAGACGGCATCAACAGCGATTGATCACTCCAATAGTTATGTGCTAGGGCGTGGTTGCAGTAGTGTGCTGAAGTATCTTCTAGTTGGTTACAAGGTTAGGACACATGGCAAGACTCAGAAACGGCTGTTCGCGTGTATTCGCCTTTGCGCTGTTTTTACACGTGAAGTGAAAGCACACAAACAAAAACATTGGCAGCTGTTTGGCGCATGGCGCACAGGTTCAGTTTAAGCGGCGTCACGTTCGAATGTGTTTGCGTTGCGCCTTTGCTGCTGTGACAGACTGACGCACACACACAAAAAATGCTTTGTTTTCTAGGTTTGAGAGCTGCGAGCTATCACGCATTGCTTAATTTGCTTGCTTAGCATGTAGTACGGCCAACGTTTGTGAGGTCATGCATGTATTTTTACAAGTATTGCGGAAAAGCTTTGGTTTTTAAACTGCAGCAACTCATGCATCCTGTTCGGGAAGTATTTGTTCGAAACCTCGAAATAATTCGAAAGGTTCGAAATAATTCGAAACCTCGCACTAGCCGGGTATTCAAAAGCTTGCCTGCTTGTTATCACTGCAGTCTTTCTTACCTTGTTTAGACACAGATAGGTTTGGTGTCACTTTACAATGCCTGCAGATGCCAGTGGCAGTTAGTGCTTTCATTTAGTATGTAGGAAGCTGCTGTATGAGGGGTACTGTCATGTAACTTCATCCGCTGCTGGAGACAAGAAAACAACTTTGTTGCCACAAGTGTCATAAAAACCTTTCTGTTGTTTCCACCTCTATTGTATCCACTCTGTCTCACCCAGCACGAAATCGTATTATATAAATATGGATGCTTCATCAATTTCAAAAGGGGTATGTCAGAGACCTCAGCAATGCAAAGCTGTGGGCCACCATTTGTAAATGTGCTTGTGGAGAAATTTTAGTTATAACAAGTGTTAAGTGTAAGTAGCACAATTTTTTCTTCTGAGTTTTTTTGCAGAGATGCCACAGATGAAGCAGTCTTACCTTTTCTCTTATTATGATACTTAAAAATTTAACACAGTACCTAGGATCTTGTGCATTACATGGAAAGTTGGCATTTTCCATGCAAGAGATTTGTTCATTTCATTCGTGCCTTTGACCTGGCGTGGTGGCTCAGTGATTGTGGCGTTCGGCTGCTGAGCATAAGGTCGCTGGACCTAATCCCAGCCACGGTGGCCACATTTTGATGGAGTTGAAATGCAAAAACACATGTACTGTGTGATGTCTGTGCAGTTTAAAGAACCCCAGATGATTGAGCCTTCCACTATGGCACCACTTTCTCTCTTCCACCTTTCATTCCCCCTTAATCTTTTTCACAGCATGACCCTACTGCTCACCAAAAATCTGACAATTGTCTTTTCCTCATGACACATTTGATTTTGCATTTGTAACTTTTCATGTAATTAATGAAATGCCAGCATTGTGGGATATGGTATTCTTGCATATCAATGATGGGAAATATAGTTGTGCCATATTGTTGTGTGAAGCCATTCCTGCCCTTCATGTACACATAAGCTGTGGTTTGTTGTTTGAAGTCTGAAGCTGGTCAAGCTTTTGTGATAAATGCTTATCGGGAATTATTGCCTTCCTTTTGAGGAAGCTAGCATGCTGTATTGTGGTAATGACACTTGTGTGGTAATGACACAGGTAAGCCTACAATGAGTGCCACCCCAAACGGGTCTCCTTCAAAGGCCACACGGACTCCCCCTCTTCCTCGTGGTGTCCTGGGCAGAAGTGGAACCCCTCTACTCCCAGGGACACGGTAGGTGCTTCTATTTTTTCACTTGTTCCGTTCTTTGTGAATTTTCACGTCCGCCTTGTACATATGCTTCTGCCCACATGCTTCTTACACATGGTTTGACAGTGCGGGAAGACGTGAAAAAGAACACACAAGTGCTCAAGAAGTGTACAGCCCGCCAGTTTCCCCCTGGCCGTACATGGAGTAGGGCAGGGCCGGGCACCTTCCCAAGAGCAAGTCCCACACACAAGGGTGTACTTATGCGCCGGAGACAAGCTCCTGTGGCTGTTAAGTCAGGTCCTCGTTGGGCCTAAACACACCCAGAGAGTGTAGTAGGATAGTCACCTTCTTGGTCATGTGTGGGTCCGACCCACGTATCTTCCCACGCTGGTAAACCATGAATCAGTACCAACTAGCGCAGATTGCAGCCTTAATAAGCTTCTGAGACACCCACGTATGCTTTGCACTCGTTGTTTTATTGCTTGTAAAGTGATTAAGGAGTTGTTACAGCTTGACTTTTCTGTAAATATTTTTCGCACCTAAATGCCAGGTGTTAACCTTGCTTGAAGGTTGAGTTGTGTAAACTTGAGTACCAATCTCTGTGATTCTTTTTTTCATGCTTGACTCGTTAGCTCAGTGCTGGATCCAGGTTCAGTCCCAGCCATTGCAGCTGCATTTCGACAGAGGCAAAATGCAAAAGGCGCTCGTGCACTGTGCGATGTCAATGCACGTTAAAGGACACCAGATGGCCTAAATTAATCTGGAGCTGTCCATTACTGCATCCTTCTCAAACGATGTGTAACTTTGGGACTTTAAACCCCACAATTTACAGTTCACAATTTATCTTTTTCTTTTCTATGTTGCAAAGAGCCAAACAGAAGGTACATTTTTTCACCTCCAGGTTGCCATCTCTGAGGGGACCGAGGGATTTGACTTTGACTGGAAATGCTTCTGGAGTAAAAAGAACCTTTGCTCCGAAGGTTGACGCTCCCAGGAAAACCCCTTCATCCAAAGATGATGAAGGGTGAGTAAATTTTTCTGCAGTCATTAGTACTGGTAGTGTTGCATGTTATATACGTATATTTTCAACAAGCCATGACAAGAATACACTTCCAAAAGTTGCTTGTCATGCCCTTGTGGGCTGTAGAATTACTGTGGTACATATGATAAGCAGTTTTGCATACATTGATTGTATGAAAGTGGCAGTGCCTATCTCGGAGGCTTGAGCTGACTGTTGCAGTTAATATCGTCACGTGACTGGGAGGAGTTTGAAGTTGGTCAAAGATGTGCCCTGTGTTCTCATTCTCTGATCTTTCTGCCAGCTGCTTGTGCCCATGGTCTTATTTTTTGCTTTTATTAGGTGCTTGATGATAAGCTTTGGTGCACTATGGTTTAACCAGTAACTGAATGATTGCACTTACAGATACTTGCACAGTATCTGTCACTAGGCAGACTAAAGGGTTACACCGTGCACAAGTGGTTCTGGCCTTTGTAATTGAAACCTGTAGGCATTGCTGCATATCGTGGTTCAAGAAGCTACATGGCTACAGTGGGCATGCAGAGGCTAAGTAGCTCCAGTGTTTTACATTCTGATATTTCAGGAATTTAATATCTATTGTAGAAGGCACTTGTGAGCAACCAGGTGGCTCTCTTTTAAGTAAGACCACTGTTTTTATGTCGTGTAAGCCAACATTTTTACATAATTCACCATATTCTCCATGAATGGAGAAAAAGTACATCAGCAGGTGGCTGTTCTCATAGAGATGCTTGATTCGAATGCCTTCTTACCTACGTTTTCATGAGAACCTAAGGGCATGGTGCCATGGAGGCAAAATTGCTACTGCTGCGTGGCATGTCTTTCCATATATTTCAGGGAAGGAAATTGGTAGTGTTGTTGTGAGAGCTAGTTTTCTTGCACCATTCGTTAGACACATTTTGGGGCTGGTACGCTGCTTTGCTAAAGCTCTAACCAAGAGCATTTGAGCAGCAGGTTGCAGTGCTTTGTGCGTTGCTTGTGCAGCGTGCTTGGATAGTCGGACACCTTTTTTTGGTCCTGTTAAACATATGTACTATTCTAAGCATCATATTCTTTTAATCCGGATGAATCGGGTTGCACTGGTTTATTCAGACAGTTCGCGGATTTCGCATTGCATAGGGCACCGGAGATGAGGTGATGATCGTGGTCAGGAGGCGACTCAGTCTGGCCACTGCAGCACATTCGGTGTGCTGGCATCCTACCGTTTTGTTTTGGGGTTTGCTCAGCCATTTTCTTGGTTGTTTTGAATGCATGTCACGGATTGTGCCATCAGCACTCGTGTTATTACAGAACCTGTAGTCGTTTCACATTAGGTCGTGTGTTTTTAAAGCGAAAGCTTTACTACGCCAGCCAGCGAGCCATTTCGGCTCGTCGCGCACTTCAGCTGACGAATGACCTTGAGCCGCCGTTGCCTAGCAACGCCGCAGCCGCGCTTCAACAGATGGCGCCGCCGTTGCTGTCGCTGCTTGCTCCACCAGATGTGCTCCACTGGGGTAGAGGGAGAGGAGGTGCCGCCTTGCAGGGAGTGTGTGTGTGTGTGTGTGTGTGTGTGTGTGTGTGTGTGTGTGTGTGTGTGTGTGTGTGTGTGTGTGTGTGTGTGTGTGTGTGTGTGTGTGTGTGTGTGTGTGTGTGTATGCGCTTCGTCTCAGTGTATTTGGTTTGAGTTCTCGAGAGCGTCGGAATGAGACACTGCATAGACGACGTGCCGAGGAAACGAAGCTTTCGCAATTCAACTTGGGTTAACCAGAGCTAAACCACAGCCAATTTTTTTTTTTTTTTTTTTGCGAGGTGTTCATGTGTTTTTAGGGGGGGGGGGGGGAAGCAGCCAGTATGCATGCACTGCACTATTTGACGCAACTACAAAAAGAAGGTTTTGCCACGCAATTTTCTCATACCTAACTCTCAGTGATTACAAGTTTTTTGAAGAAATGCAGGTATGTTGATATGGGACTCTTGGTTGTGGTGTTTTTTCCAGTCTCCCTGATAAATAGAAATCACTTAATTTAGACATTTTCTCTAATCCCGTTTGGCAGGAGCCAGTGCTGGTGAGCGCAGGCCGTCCTTGCCCAAAATGAGCAATAAGTTGTCAGGACTTTTCTACCTGTTCTTTCTTGGGCTTGTGCCAGAACCTACCGTCTAGTTCGGTACGACATGTATGTGGGATTAACACCATGATATGTTGGGCAACTGCAACTTAGGCACTGCTGCGCTTACACTGCACTGTGTGCAAAAACAAAGGTTTGAAGCACAGAGTGTATGATCTGAAATGTTATGTTTGCACTAAAAATTGTGCCTGCACAACCTGTAATCATGCACATGTATGGCAAAACTGCAAATATTGCTCTGAATCTCCTTTCCACATAGTTGGTTGTGTTACTGTAATGTACTATCATTGCACTTTGGCAGCTATGCTGATCTTGTGGACACAGTTGCTGCGCGTTTCATTTGCTTCTCGCTTGATAAATTTTATGCCTGATTCTTGGACTCACAGGAATCATGCAGAGATTTCACATGTGGCAGAATCCGCCAGCTAGCTGCAAAAATTTTGGCATGCCATCTGTCTAGTGAGGACAGTTACCACGCTATCATACGGGTGGGTCCCTGGGCATGACGGCTTAGCAGAGAATGAGAAGGCAGACCGAATTGCTCGTGAACACACCGACCGAGCCAGTTTACCCATGCTCATACCCCTCACCTGGGTCTTCAAGGGCAGACTGGAAAAGTAGGGTGATATACCCCCCCCCCCCCCCCCACCACACAGAGCACTAACTAAGGAGGAGTCCTTTGCCTAGAGAAATGAACACCTTTCTGAACTTGTATATATGTAATCTAAAATTTATCCGGACACGTTTAGAGATTCATGTCCCTGGTGCCACCGAATACTCACTATATATGGTCGCAGGTGGGAATGCCCTAGAGTAAGGGCTATTGATCCCGTACGCAATGCAGACCAGGAGCAGTGGGAGGCGTAGTTGCCCAGCTCGGACTTGGATGCTCTGTATAAGCTGGTCACTCAAGCCCAACTGATAGCTCGAGCCACAGGGGTCTTGGACTGAGGACTCTTCCCCGACACCTTCAGCATCATCCTGTTTTAGAATTACAGTTTATTCTCTCTCTCTCACTTGTGGTGCCCTCTTTACCCTTAGTGCACATCCATGGCAGTTTGTTTTATCAGAGTGCCACTGTGTATTATCATGGCTGCAGCTTTTGTAATTACTCATATGCTAGCTATTTGAGGGATCTCGTTGTATTCATTTGTGCCCTGTGTCAGTGCTCATACCACTATTTGGTGAATCTGCGTGTGCATTGAATGGATCCCAAAATATCGTTGAGCTTATATGCAAGGCCAGTTGGCATACACAAGACAGATTTTGCTGGCAGAATGCGGTATGTGTATTTGTTAGCAGATCAGAGCCCCATGCACCATCGTAGCCGGCATTTGAAGGGACGGCTGATGATTTCAAAAAGGCTGAATTATTTGTGTATCAAGTGAAACTCGTCTGTGGTGGCACTTGGCTGCTGTAGCTACCCGTGGATATCTGTGATCATGGCTTTTGGCTGCTAAGCATGAGGTTGCGAAATCAAGTCCCAGCTGCAGCAGCTGCATTTTGATGGTGGGGAAATAAAAAAAATGCCTATGTGGTGTGTAGTATCAGTGTGTGTTAAAGAATCGGGGATGGTTGATATCAGTCCACAGCCCACCATTAGGGTGCCTCTGTATCTCTGCCTCCTTTCACTCTATTCTTCACCTTTCTCCACTGTGGTTCAGGTGTCCACTGAAAGTGAGACAGTTACTGAGTCTTTCTTAAGAATCGGGGATGGTTGATATCAGTCCACAGCCCACCATTAGGGTGCCTCTGTATCTCTGCCTCCTTTCACTCTATTCTTCACCTTTCTTCACTGTGGTTCAGGTGTCCACTGAGAGTGAGACAGTTACTGAGTCTTTCTTTTTTTCACAAAATGTGCATTTTTGCTGCTGTAGCTGCTCATTCAAATTTTTGCATGTGTGCGCTAGGTGTGTGTTAGTCACCAATGTTTACTAGTATTTTCTGTCTGTGTATATACAGGGTGATATTTTTTAAAAAGCTGGGAAATTACATCAGTGCAGTTTGTGCAGGTGAATTGCACAGCAAGGCGAACATTATATATTTGGCTTTATAAATAATTAGATGATTAATTAACTACACTCTAAGAAAAGAGGGACTTAAAGGGGGCAAGAGGTCAGTCTTTTTCAGGACTAACTGACCTGCCACTGCCATTTGTCCTTTTCGGGACTGAGTGCGAAGGGTCTGACTGTTGGGTCCCCTGGAAAGGGGAACCAACCATCTTTAGTATAACCAAAAAAAAAAAATGTACAGTCGTCTATGGGAGGTGAAATGGGACTGCAGTTTCACTTTACTATATCAGAGTTTAATATAGCGGGGTTCTGCTGTATAGAAGGCCGTGGTTCACTTCGTTTTTTGTTACTGGCGGACAGCGGCGACATGGAATTGACTGCTGTCGCTGATACTTAGCGTTGCTTAAGCTTGTAAACAAACGGCAATGAAATGAAACTACGTATACTTGCTTAACCCTGACATTTACAACTCACATTTGACGCGTAATGAAGCTCGTAGATTGTTTATGCAGTTGCATAGCAGCTGTCTGCTTCGGTTCCTCGAAGCCTTTTTCCCACGCAAAAGTCTATCCGCCTTGTCACAGACAGAGGTGGTGCTCTCATTGGCCTTAGATTGCATCCTGCGCTTCAAAAATTGAGTACGGTTACACTCGTGGTCTTCTCACACAATTTTCGTGTGGTGCTATGCTGCGGTTCGCCCCTGTTAGTCTTTTTCTCAGCAGTTAACCCGTTGAGTTTGTGCACGGTGTGCATTTGTGGCAAGCGGAGTGCCGTGTGCAAATTTAGGGACTAACGGGGGTTTTGAGGACTGAAGTTGTCATTGCTCCCCCCCCCCCCCCCCCCCCCCCCCCCCCCTTGGGCCATTCTTTCTTTAGTGCAAAATTGATGAATTGATGAATGAACTTTTCAAAATTATTGATTTTAGAGGGCAAGGTCATATTGCGAAATTGAAGGCCGTAAGCATTGAAGGCGAGCCAGTTTTTAAATTGTCAGTGTGGTTCGAAATGCTGAACGCCAAAAAATGCATTTAAAAACTCGTTGAGTTGGCTTTCTCACATTCCACATTTTTAAAATGGCATCGCTTGCACTCCACATTTTTAAAATGGCATCGCTTGCACATTTTATGCGTTAAATACAGATGTTCACGTATTTGATGATGTAGAAGAAGTTAACTTGATATTGGTGATGCTGTCACACACAGCAACACCATTTTATAAATTTCAACGTGGGAAAGCACACTCAATGAGCTTTGAATTGAATTGGCTGTTGGGGAAAGGAAATGGGGCAGCATCTGTCTCACATATCGGCAGACGCCTGAACCAGGCTGTAAGGGAAGGGGTAAAGGAGAGAGTGAAAGAAGAAAGGAAGAAAGAGATGCCATAGTTGGAGGGCTCTGGAATAATTTCGACCACCTGGGGATCTTTAACGTGCACGGACATCGCACAGCACACGGGCGCCTTTGTGTTTCACCTCCATCGAAACACAGTATTTTTGGCATTTGATATTTTGAACCACATTGCCGATTTTTAGCTGGGGTCACCTTTAGTGTTGACAGCCTTCAATTTCATAATGTCCCCGTTCTCCCCCTAAAATCAAAAATAGAAAGGTGATTAGCTAGTTTTAGCTAATTAATCATCTAATCATTGATACAAATCAGGTACATAATGTCCATCTTGCTGTACACTCCACATGCACAAACCACACTGATGTGTCTCTCACAGCTTTTAAAACAAAAATCTGCAAATGTTTAAAAAAATCACACTGCATGTGCCAGAAGTGGAGTTTTTCTGGTTGGTCATTTTCTTGTTGGAAGAGGCTGCTTTGTAACTCCCCATCTGGTGAATCAGAACAGTTGATACACATTTAGGCCGAACTCAAAATTCAATGCCATAGTTTGAAAAACGCATGCAGTTGTAAAGAGCATTGTTTTGCCAAGTAATGGGAGCCTGATAGCTATGCAACAAATTGATAAATTTGGTTTTGTGGGTTGTTCAATGGATCAGTGGTAACATGTCACCCAATGCCTAATGGCATCTTGTAACCCTTTGCAGGTCAGCCTTGTAACATTCACAATGAAATGGCGGCAGATATCTGGAGTAATGAGCATCTAAGGCATCTTGAGTAGTTTTTCTTAGTGTCCCTTGTTGTTAGGGGCCCTATCTACACAGTGAGCTCTGCAGTGATGTCTGGAAGTGGAGTTGCAAAGTTTTCTGTGAAATAACTGGAGTGATAACTATCCAACAGCCAAATTGTAATAATACCTAGTTACAGCGAATAGCAGGGCAGTAGGACAGGCATTAGTAATACAGAAAACGGGCTAATACTCTTGAGAAAAGCTCATCCTAAGCATTTTGATGCGCTAGTTAGTTTATGACAGTAAACAAGTAAAACTGCACTATGAAAAATGAGGACAAAGGGAAACGTGAAAGATGCAAGCTGTGTGCTTCATTTATTAGAGGTACTTCATTTACTGAACAGGACTGTAAAGTCTACCAGTTCACTCTTCGCTTGGTTCAGTGTATCGAAAGTGGTTGTTTTCGTTATTTGCTGTTAGCAGACTCAGGTGCGATTTTGTATTGAAGCCTTACAAACTTTTGAAAGGATTTTTAAGTACTAATTTGAAATTGAAACTATTTTAATCTCTATTCAATGTCTGTAATGCAGTAATGCATTAAGTTCTGTGTATGCTGTACTGTGCCATGCATGCTCTGCGCAGATGCAGTGCAAGTCGCCACAGTACAGAAAAGAAATTGAGATTGAGCTGTCTGCGTCTTGTGTTGCAGGCCTGCAAGAGGCCGAAGCTCTGAAGGAGGTCGTGGAGCATCACGTCATGGAGGTCGGGGACAGCGACGAGGCAGAGGAGGTGGCCCGTCTGATCGAGGAGGCCGTTTCATCCAGACACAAGGCGCTACATTCTCTCAGGCGTGGAAGGCACCAAGACTGCTGGTGAGTCTGCTACAGACCGGGTTCATTGTGGTACTTGGCTGGAGTGAAGTGCTGAAACTTTCGTGGGGCAATTTTTCAACCGTAGTATACGGCTTGAAGTACAGCAGCCAGGGTTGCTTATTCCGAATTTGCATTCTGAGACACGGCTTTTCAGCAGAGCATCCTTGTTTAATAGGAAAGATAAGCGTCTTGTGGCCTTCGTTGCCCTTCTTTTTAATGATGTGCCTTGTAGAAATGATGCATAGCATCCTATAGTGGAGGTGTGGATGTTTCAAGTGGGCAATGGTGTTTTTTGTGCCCCAATACTATGCAATAATTTTGCATGTCTTTGAAAGCTGTCTGGTTTGGGAACGTGTGACAGCCAGCTTGGTGCACTGCGCAGTGTATGTTAGTGCACATTGTACAGCATACAGTACTGTGTATTGTGCTATTTGGATGTAAAGGAAATGTGAACCGTTTTATGAACCAGGACGCACACACTTCTACATTCACGAAAATGATAAGATGACCTAGTTCATATTTCAGTGCTAAGGGTTTTGCATCGTCCTCATCAAGCAATCGTTTGTGCATCAAGAAATTGAACAATAAAGCATAATATGTGCCTGTTTCTTGCTTTGTGCATCTGCATTGAATTTTTACCCTGTACAGTGAAAGCTCGTTAATTCGAACCTCGATAATTCGAACTACAATACTTGGTCCGGCCAAGCTCCATAGAGATCTGTGTATGAAAAAGCCCGTTATTTCGAAAACGAATTGGTTCCACTACGGATAATTCGAACCACGCGCCGCCGCGTCTCGGCGGCTTGGCACAGAGCACGTGACAAAAAAAAAAAAAGCACCTCCGCATAGTTAGAGGCTGCACACATCCTAAGAAGATAGAACCAGATAAAACCATGGAAGAGTGGGTAAAGCCTAAATGGCACCATCACCAGTGCAGCGGCCGGCGGCACCGGAGGGTAGGGGTTGGCAGGCGCGGTGGGGGGGGCTACCTACTCTCATTTCCGCGCAGCCTCTGATACTCGCGAGAATACTCGTTAATTCGAGCCCTTTTAATCCGGAAATACGGGTAAGTACTGGCGCCACGGTCCCAGCCAACGCCCATGAAAGGCTAGGACCTCGGACAGGCGCTACAAATTACATGGGAAAAACTTTTTTTTTTTCTTTGCGAGTGTCATCCATCCTTCCACCCATCAGTCGCCAACGGAAGCACGTGGTCAGCCGCGATCATGACGCCGGCTTTTAGCATCGCCCGGATATCAGCCGCTGGCCGGAAGTGGCCAACGTGGGCTATCAGCGTGGACCAATCAGGGCGCGACAGCATCTGACTTCCGCCCGCTTCTACAACATGGCCGCGCCTGCCGAAGCGGCTTCTCGCTTCACCACGAACTCGTCGTTGCCGCTACTCTGTGCCTCATGTTCACGGCAAACAAAAGCCACACGAAGCTTTCGCTTTGTCTGAAGATGCCCGCAGCACAAAATTTCAGCTATGAAACGCGCCTGATTTTCAGAATGCTTCTGAATTTTCAAAGCTGTTAGGCTTAGCCACTACGCGTCGGTTGTCGTCGGGAAGCGCGGGAGGTTCAAACAGGTTAACTATTTTGGTTCAGAAAGGGGTCACAAAGAATAATTCGTCCTCTTTGTCATTGAATAAATAATTGCTTAATTGTAAATGCACAGCTGTTCTTTTCAGCATTTTACTAAGCATATGGAATCACGCCGTTTCTAAATCCCGGTAGCAGCGGCCTGGCGGCAGCCGCCCGTTTTCTGCTGCTTGTGGTGCTGCACAGTGGCGGTGCGTGGGCATTCCGCCGCGCCGCTCAAAATCTGCAGCGCAAGTTCGCTCCATGTGGGTCGCCCATAAGGCAAACATACTGAAAGCGAGGCTTGCACAACCGTACAAGCACTGGCACTCTGCAAAGTTCGCTTCTCCCCCTTGCTAGAGCTAACGTCAAAAGGTGACCACACCGTGATGTTATCGCTGCGCAGCATCTTGACGCAATGCCAAGAAATGCGTTGTGGACCGTGGTGGTGCGAAACGGGGGGAAGCGTTAACGACGGACTCTTTTTTTTTTTTCAAATTCTTAGGCAAAAATCGGGGGTGGGTGGGTTCATTATGCGAGTGGGTTTGTTACGCGAGTAAATATGGTACATATACCGTAATGCAAATGGTTCTTGTCTGTTTTTTCGAGGCCATTCGATAATTCGAACATCGGATAATTCGAACTTTTTTCCCGGTCCCGTGAAGTTCGAATTAACGAGCTTTTACTGTACTCAGATTCCACGGAGTCAATCTCCATATGTGACACATTTTATGTTAGTATATGGTTTATCATAGTACATACTTCGGTCCATTTGTTGAGGGCTGTGCGATTTTGTTGCAGTTAAGTCAAGCTTGTCCTGAGCTGAGCGCCATTGGTTAGTGGCAATAAAGGAGATTTTCTTGCAATGTGTGCCCACTGTCTGGGTGCTAAAATGGAGAGATTGGAATTTTATTTTTGTTTTGCTATCCCTTGACTTCCAAAATGTTGCCTGCACCTTTTATCTTATAAATTTATTGGTATTTCCATTGCCTAGCACCTCACTGTTTAGCATGTCATGCTTGCTTATTTCATTGATTATTTGATCAGTTTTATCATCGCAGGCATGCTTTTTCAGGAATTATAGTTTGCCTTACTGTGCTTTGCCCTCAGGGGTGAAGTTTCATCGTACAGACCTAAGATTTCATGTAGTTGCATTCTTGGTTAACATCATTTTAGTACAATTCACTTTTGCAGCACCACTTGTGTCTCTTGATTTTTGTTATAACCCGAGCATCGCAGTGCACATTATGGCTTTACTTTATGTTACAGTAAATTCCCAGCAGTTCTGCTCAACACATTTCATGTGACTTCCTGATGGTAGCTCTGTCATCCGGGCTCATAATGAAGAATTATCGCTTCTAAGAAACACTGATATGATGGAGTAGCAGGAGTGAATAATATTGAGATATGACAAAAATCTGGAGGAAGGCACTCTTTCTGCTAATGTCCGTTTGATGCTACCCATTCTTTCATTCAAGTGAGAGCTCCTGCGAGACAAGGGGGGCTTGGTGAACTTGCCAGCTGCAGTAGCTTGCTCGGTGCATTGGTGCACGCCCGGCTGCGCTACTGTATGCTTAGAAAACCAGTGAGAACTTCAGCATCAGAGTGGAGCGTAGCAGTTTAAACCAAAACGCTATAAAAAAACCTCTATACTATGCTGTGAAGGAAACAGGACCTTCAGACCCCTAAGCGATTTGGCGAGCTCGAGATCGGGAGTGAATTCCTCACCACAGCTAAGGCTTAAACATTCGCATTGCATGCTTGTAACCGTCCTGCAAGTTTCTTTCAACCTCTCGTAAAAAACCGCAACCTGACCTTCACGGCTGGTGTTCAGGACATTCGCTTTAGCTCGCTGCGATTGGCCACTGCTGTCGGCTATCGCAAAATTGTCAAATCGCGCTGTGATACAACTAGTATAGTAGAATACAACTTAAAAAAATAGCAGTTGTTAACACTGGGCCACGGTCCGCAGTGTCCTGTATTACTTCGCTAGCCAATCACAACAGTAAACAAAATCAGATTTTAATGTTTGACTTTATTAAACAATCCAGGTGTCATAATTTAAGAGGTTATAATTTTTTTCTTGTGATTAGCTTCTGGTTTAGGCAAGAAGAAAAGTTTTAATAACGAACTACTTTTTTGTCGTGGAAAAATTCTGTACGGCGGTCCTGAATGTGGGCGGAGCTTCACTGCAGACTTAAGTTGTATCCGACTATAACATCTTTTGAAGTGAACGGCGCTGAACACTGCGACACAAACGTGTCTGACCGTGTGCTTTTGTTGTTGTTGACGGATGGACGGGTAGACGGATGAATGGGCAGGCGGGCAGACGTATGATATGAAATTTCGACTCCGCCAATAAAATCTGTTGAAACTTTTTTCCCCACATAATGAATCTTCCCCCCAAATTTATGTCAACTCTTCTGGAAAAAAAGTGGGTTCATTACTTGAGTATATACGGTATATTTCCAGTATTATTTCCAGTATTTCTTGAAGGATTAAGGGGGAAGAGGGTCTTAGAGAAAAATTTTTTAATATTGGACTTAGCAGAATGAAAACTTCACTATGATGTATTTTAGTGTGCCTATTTAAAATATGGTGTCCATTTTTGTGTATATCATGTCGTTTGTTATTAATTCAAGAATTTCGGTAAAATTATTCTGACAACTTTTTGAAACAATTGGCTACTCAGATTCAAATAATTTTTATCCCAGTGGATTGTACTATTATTAATGCTTGCAATAAGGGTACTTTCGGTGTTCTGGCCCTTTTGTAACCAAAGTTACAATGTTTTGAAGTTATGGGGTTTATTCTTGTAATGACGCTCAAAGGGCTAGAAGCAGTAGTCGCTCTCTAGCACCAGCGTGCCAGCCCTAGCAGTCAGAGCTGTGACCCCCAACCCGCGGTGCAGTAAGTCGCAACCACGGCGGGTTCGGGCCAGAGGGGACAAACACGAGTATGCTACTCGGATGAGCGTTTATTGCTCCCGAGCAATGCAAGCAGCAGCAAGCAACAAAGCAACCGCCGCAACGAGGGAGTGTTCCGCTCGCGTACGGGGGTAAAAGGCACAAAAATGGTGGAGCGCACACAAAATGGTGGGGGAAGAAGGTTCCGCTCACCTCGCGTGGCTCCTCGCTCACGGCCCGCGGCGGTCAGTTCACACACGGTGGCCGGGCGATAACGGCAGTGGTCTCCGTGGCAGATCTGCGTCCGCACGTGTGCGCGGCTCCTGCCAGAAGACCCCCGGGCCCCAGGAGAACCGCGCGACCGCGCCTTCTCCCGGGATGTGGAGAGGAGGTCTCTCCGTGCTAAGAGGGGAAAGAGGGAAAGTCTCCGCGGCGGCGTCGCTGCAAGGGCGCGAAAGGAAGCGGGGGCGGCGTGAGTGCCCTCTCTTGCAAACCTCCCGAACAGCGCGCGCATAACATCGCGTGATAATTATGCGCGGCCGTTACCATGGGACAGGGGATCCGCGTGTATCCCCACAAAGTTCACATAAAAGTGGCGAGGAAAATGGTGATTTTTCTTTGTGTTGTTTAATATTTTCACATTTTATTAAGAGAGTGCTGTTAATGGTTTTATTGCAAGCTCCAATCATTCAGCTTTCAAATAAAACAATAATGGTGAAAATCGTGCAAACCAAAGCCGGGAAAAGCTTGTCAGCAGTGTGTAGGGTGGTGCAGAAAATGAAACTGAGCAAAATGCAAAAAATGAAATCAAACATTTTGAAGCTGTGTAAGCACATTACAGTGCTTAATTTTCCAAAACAAACAGCTTAGAAGGCGCATAGTGAACAGTGTGAATCACATTTGTGCCGTTGCCGCCGCTTAGGAAGCTCCAAAAATGATTTCGAGGGTGCACACTGTATTGTGAAGCAGTCTGTCGATTGCCACCAAATCTACGACCACATCGGTAGCTCCGCAGGCAATGGCGGGTTGGCATCTCCATGCTCATTCGCTAGCATCCACATCTTGCGCTAGGTTGCAGAAATTGCTGCCAAGCTGGTGATTTTATCATCGGCGTGCTTTGCAATCCTCGTGATCAGCGCTGACCAGAAATGTGTCTACTCTGACCCGCTGCTGCCGATCTCGCCCGAGCCCGCGATTTGCTCCGTGTCGAAGGCAGATGCCGAAGTTGGTAAAGAAGCGCTTATCACGACCGCTGAATTGCACTCCTGTGCTTCGTTATTCCCTCTTCCGATCACTGCTTGTGAAGTAGAACCATCCTCCGGCTCTCCGCCATCCACTGCAGCCGCAATATGCACCGCGCTTGGAACGAACGCCAGAACGGCTGCCAAGGTCGCGTCATCCACTGGTCTATGCCCAGGCGCTCAGGCACTCCGCTGCTGCTGGTTGACATCACTGCTGACGAACTTGTGTCTTCCGCTTGCTTTGTGCGGCCTTTTTTTACGTTTTTTCCCAAACTTATGTGCGCTGCGAACTTCCGCTACGGTTTCACGCCACAGTTTCAAAATGGCGTCGAAGGACGAGCGCGGAGCCTTAAAAAAAATGGCGCCAGCCAATGAGGCGCTTGAATTTCGCCACGTGGTGTCCAACAGCCATTAGCATTGCCGGATATTATATTTTTTCTGTCTTTTTCGGCGACCAATCGCAGTAGACCTTTCGTTCTGGCGGGAAAGAAAGCTGAGGTGTTGCTCTTTCAAACGAGACCAAAGTCGCCTAGCTGCGCCGGCTACTTTTGACGCGACATGCGATGCGAACTGGGCATTTTCTAACCGATTTTCGCGAGCTCTCTTGTCAAAATTGCATCTTTGCATGTCGATTTCTCGTAAACTACGCGGTATTCAGCCATGAAACTTTAAATTAAGATTGAAAATGATGAGACATAACTATGACCAAACTGAAAAGTCGATTTTTTGCGATTTTTTGGTCCCAAAGACCCGCGTCCCCCCTTAAACATAGTAAGTTAGAACTGGGTTTTTTACTAGGAATTAAGAGCCTTTAGCATACAGCACAATGCTGATTGAATTTGGATCTTCTGTGATAGTAAAATGCAAAAACGGGGATGCTGGATTGGTTTTGGGGAGTATTCGTTAATTGTGTCCCTGGTGTTTCCTTAGCTAAACTGTGAGCCTTTATGGTGAAAGCGCCAGGATTGAAGTAAGGGTACTTCATGTTCATGGGCGTCCGGATCGGGGGGCAAGAGTTTCCAGGGGGGCTGCACCCCCCTGGAAATTTGGACAATAATTTTTTTCGCTCGAGCTAAAAAGTTGATTAGCACACTCAGGTTCCTCATATCCGTAGCAGCGCCATTCAGGATTGCGAGCAAACTTTCCACTCTGCACACTATGACGCAATCTTGCTGGTGATGGCACGGCAGCGAAAGAATGATAGGCTGAAGATAGCGAACAATTCTAAGAGGAACACTTGAGGTTTTCTGTCTTGAACATCGAGATCTATGCAGTATTAGCGCGAGAACTTCCGCTTTCTCATAACTTGCCAGCCACATTTAGGAAAAAGTCTAGACCGCCACACTTAGTAAGAAAAGTGTGACACCTTCCCGTGGCATCACATTTGCTTGTAGACACTCCTTGCCGAAATGACGAAATTTCTACCACCCCGCCACCCAAACCAAGCCTATATAAATCTGCCCCTCAAAGAGCTTGTACGCTTGTTGTGCACTGAAAGCCGAGGCCAGTAGTGTCATTATACGATCCATTTCAACGAATTAAGATAGGACCACATAATTATTTTGGTCCCAGATAAATGCAACCACAACTAAATTTTGTGTATGGCTACCTATCATAATAGGATAGTCAATTTTTTATTAATGAAAGAGTAATTCGTAGGAATCTATGCTTTGCTTCATTTTCTGGTTATGAAAACGATTGTCAAGCGCTTCGGACGAATTTATACAGTGTAAACACCTAGAGAGCCACACTGCCATGAAAACGGCTGCAGTGAGTCTGCGGTATGATTTGCCAGAGAATAGGGAAGGACTTCTTCGACATTGTTTACTCATGGTTTACACATGGTTTACGACTCATGGTTTACACAAACAAGAACGACACATACAAACAGGGCGCAAACTATCAACTGATTTTATTGCATGGGAAATTCGTTCTTATATGAGCTGTTAAGATGAAAAAAGAAGGGACACCAAAACAAGTAGCTTCATGGAGATGAGTGTTCTAATCGTCTTCTGCTGACAGGCATGCGTGGAGGATGCAGTCTTTTCACTTCCTTAAAAAGTTAATCTCTTGCTTCGTCAGTGCTACCAAAGGGTCGCTTACGCAAGTGTCTTCCTTCTCACACGTTATGCAAAATGCTTCATATAGCTCCCTTTGCATTTTATCTTGGGATCGATGGATGACAGTGGTGCTATCAAGCACTGGCTTACAGTTTTTGCACTTGGATTAACGCTCCACCAGATTACCCGATGCGGGAGCCAAGCCGCATAACCTGCGATGCTCCCGGAGCCATTCATTCAGGCATCGTCCCGTCTGGCCGACATATGCCCTGCCACATGATATTGGTATCTTCTACACGACTCCGGAGTTACATGCCACAAACTTGGTCGCGTGCTTGACCCCACACGTGCTCTCACTATTCCTTGGCTGTGGGTTGTTCACTTTTGCACACAAACTTCTCAGTTTGTTTGGCGCAGAGAACACAACTGCCACATTATGCCTTTCGGCAACTTTCTTAAGCCTATGCGAGACGGCATGTACATAAGGCAATACAACCGGCCTCTTATTTTTGTCCCGCTCTTTTTTGGCGTTTTGTTTCCCTTTTACGACTGTCTTTAGAACACTATCAGCCACTGATACAAGCATCTGTGTGGGATAGCCCGCTGCTTTCAGGTGTTCAGCTTGCAAGTTGATGCTGTCACTAACTTTGTGATGACAGGAATTTTTCACTGCCTGGGTGAAGGAAGACATCGCAATTCCACGCTTTATGAGCTTCGAATGTGCCGAATCAAATGGCTACAGTCCCTTTTCACTCCTACATTTGAAGTGCCAGCATAAATGTTGCCCCTCTGCGATGGAGATGTCGAGGTACTGCAGGATTCCGCCCTTCGGGACTTCATGTGTAAACTCAAGTCCAGGGTGCGCCGTTTCAAATTGCTCCAGGATGTCATGTATGAAGCTTTCCGTCACGCCTCCCTGACGAGAGCAGACTAAGAAATCAACATACCTGAAACATTTAATGACACCGAGTGGCTTCTGACACCCACTTCCCACTTCTGGCACCAAAATGAAACGGGACGGCGGTTCTGCCCAAAGAAAACCACACCGAGTCAGAGAGAGCTCCAGGAACACCGCCTGGCGGGCTCCAATCTTTATCTTCAACTGTGCGCGCTCTCTCCTTCGCGTGCTCCCCGCGCCTCATCTTCCTCGGCGCAGGGCACTTCGTCGGCGCACGCCGTGCCCGGGGCGTTTATTCCCGTAACAATATTAACATTAAAAAGTGACCATATCACAATAATGTTTACTTTCAATGTTGAACTAATGCTTTCTTTATAACACATAATGTTATTTAATAATGTTCAACATTAATGTAACATTCCAATGTGGCATTTAACGTTACTGCCATTATTCTAATGTTCGGTGTGACGCGTGACCCATCCACCTGGTACGAACGCTATTGTAATTGAGCGCCCTTTCCGTGGCGTCCTTTTCGTGCGTATATGTTTGTTTTTGTGAGTGCCCCCTTTACATTTTGCGACCGGAGATTCGGCGCGGTGGTTCAGCGGGTAGTGCTCTCGACTTCTGAGCCCGAGTACGCGGATTCGATCCCGGCCGATGCGGCCGCGTTTCGATGGAGGCGAAATGCAGAAGGCGCCCATGTACGTACTGTGCGATTTCAGTGCACGGCAGAGACCCAGGTGGTCGACATTATCCGGAGCTCTCTACTACTGAGTCCCTAATAGCCTGACTCGTTTTGGGACTCTAAACCCCATAAAAATACACAAAACAAATTTTACGACCGGAGTGGCGAGTGTCCCTTCCCCTCGGAAGTCGCGCGCCGTTCCTTTCACCCCCAAAGTGCGCACTTGGGGACATTGCGGCAAGTAAGCCCTTGCACGTGTGTGTGCCTCTGTGTTTGTTTGTACTTCGGTGTTTTCAAGTGGCCGGTTGTCAACGGGGTTGAGAACAACCAAGACAGCGGACGCGAGGGCGAAGAGCGGCAAGCAGTGTGTGTGCGGTTGCTCGACTGTGCGGATGTGCGAGCAAGAGAGCAAGCGAGGTGTATGAAGCTGCGAGCATGCATTTATGCTGTAAATAAGTTTTCATTGTATACATAAGCCATTTTTTGTTTTCATGGTACGCGTTCAACTGTTTTTCCAATCAATGTGTATATATTTTCTGACACTATCAACCACGAGGAACTCCATAGCCAGCTTTGTCTCGCGCGGTCCCGAATGATGGACATCCGACGCTTCTCCAAGCGTTAGCGGTTGTCTGATGAAGCTTTATTCAACTGCACCCCTGAAGATTCTGGTGTCATATGTGACAACGGTGTCTCATTTGACCAGAGTGATGCAAGCTTTCATCAGCGGACAGTAGCTGATGTTGTCGACTCCATGGAAGGGACACCGACAACAGTCAGCTCCAGTGACGCAGCAAGCCGAGATGATTCCCTTTCTCCTTTCTTAGGATTGAAGTCTGAATTTGACCAGAGTGATGCAAGCTTTCATCACCGAACAGTAGCTGATGTCGTAGACTCCATGGAAAGAACTCCACCAACAGCGAGCTCGGCGAGTAAGCCGAGACGATTCCCTTTCTCCTTGCTTGGGATTGAAGTCCGGAGGCAACAGCAAGAAAACAACTAACGTGCCTCAAGAATATGACTTAAGAGAGTTTCTAGGCAAAGCTAAACTCACTGGCATCCCGGACTTTTTGAAGTTACGTCTTCTTACTAAGCCATGGTCGCCAAATGTTATACATCTTTAAGAAGGATGTATCACCTGGAAAGAGGCCTTTTCGCTACCAATGGCTGGGAGATTACGCTCCTTGGCTTGCGTACTCAGCGACAGCGAAAGGAGCCCTTTGTCGTTGCGTCACTGTTCCTCCGCGTGTTCGCTGGAGTACTCAAGGTAGTTTTGTCGTGCGCGCTTTCAATAACTACAGAAAAATGCATGAGGCGTGCAGGGATCAAGTAAAATCACAATGGCACCAGGCAGCAATGACGGCCTCACAGAACTTTATGGATGTGATGAAAGGCAAGCAGCTACCCGTTGTACAGCAGCTGAACAGAGCACTGCACGAGCAAGTTTAAAGGAATCGTGAGAAACTGTTACCAATAGTTTCCACCATTGTCTTTTGCGCGACGCATGACTTGCCAATTCGCGGCAAGCAGTCCGATAGTGGAGTCTTCAATGATCTCCTTGACATTCGGGTAGAAGCTGGAGGTACTCGACTTCAGGAGCACTTCGCTTCTTCTGCTGGCAATGCTAAGTACACTTCTGTCCGCGTCCAGAACGAGATCATCACATTCTGTGGCGACATCCTGAGAGAGCAGATAGTTGCCGAAGCTAGCACAGCATTTGCTTTTTTCGTTCTTGCTGACGAAACTACAGATATTTCAGGAAAAGAGCAGATGTCTATAGGCGTTCGCTTTATTGACAAGGCGGGAGCTGAAGTGTGCGTTCGAGAGCAGTTTTTGGGATTTGTAGAGCTGGAACAATTAAACTCCGCTTGCATCGCCGCTGCAATTTTGAAGCTTTTGACGAATGCCAGGCTGATTCTTTCGAACCTCGTTGGACAGGGGTACGATGGATGCTCTACAATGGCTGGAGTGAACAAAATAATACAGAAACAGTTCCCGAAGGCACTATTTTTCCACTGCGCGAGTCACAAAATAAATCTCGTCATCAACGATTTGAACGACGTCTGTGAAACCTGAAACACAATTGGGATAATCAAAGAAACCGTAAACTTCTTCCGCGACAGCGTGCTCCGGGGAAAATTGGTGCCCAAAATTCCGATGCTGTGTGAGACAAGATGGTCTGCAAAATACAAGTCTATTAGGATCTTCTCTCAGCATTACGTGGCCATAGTCGAAGCACTCGAGCTCGCGTCAACGGAATCATGTTCGAACGCTGCAACTAGACAACGAGCTCACATCCTCTACTGAGCAACAACAAGCTCGTCTTTCACCATCTGCTTGTACATTGTAGCGAAGTACTGCGCTCGGTTCGAACCAGTTACGTTCTGCAAGGTGTATCAATGTACTTCCATTCTGTGCATGACCACATCACTGAGCTGCAACATATTTTTTGCGGCCACCGGACAAACACTGTAGAGGAGTTCTCTGACATCATGAATGCAGCAAGAGAGGCAGCCAATCACTTAAATGTGGTGATATTTGTGCCAAAACAAGTCTCTCGTCAGGCACACCAAGACAACTACGGGATTCAGTCGCTGGAAAAATACTACCATGTGGCAATATATGTGCCGTACTTGTACTCTCTCACTGCTTCTTTAGCTCGCCGCTTTTCTGAAAGCAATGAGAGGAGCTTCAAACTTGTCCAGCTGCATCCATCAGAAATGAAGCACTTGAGCCGTGTTGAGTTCGCTGCCCTCGGCGAAGAACTCCAATGCATTTACGGCATCGACAACTTCAAGGAAGAGGCCATCTCTTGGTACGAGATGTGATGCAACAAAACTGGGGACCCATCAGAAATAACCTACTGCGAGCTTCTACATCAGGCCAAGACATTCTTCCCCGATGTTGCAAAAGCCATCGAGGTGGCTCAGGCTTTGCCAGTTACTACCTGTACGGTCGAACTCTCCTTCAGTACAATGAGGATAGTGAAAACCTGGCTACGCTCAATGATGAGAAACGACAGGCTGGACGGCCTTTGTATGATGAGTGTGCACCGAGAGCGTGTAATGAAGCCCAGAAATGACTTTATCACCCGTTTCATCACGCAATTTGCCCAGAAAAATCCAAGGTGTCTATGGTTGCTGTTCAAGGAAGACTGACTGAGTGACTATAGTTGCGTGTTTGTGAACATATTGTGCTGTGTGCTGGTCATCAATTCGGGTGAGTCGAGAATCCGCATGCAGCAAGTTTGAGCACTCTTCTCCACGAAGTGACAGTATCTTTTGCATTTTCTTATTAATTTTAATTGTTTGTTCGTGAATAAACTCTAATGTATCTCTCCAAGCCACACATTAATTTGCTGTTTGTAATTTTTCTTTCATGTGTGTATTGTTTACTTATTTATTTATAAATAAATAAATAAATTTACTCCGCAAATAGTGCTTGTTTGCTGTGAACATACTGCTGCCCCCCCCCCCCCTACCCCTCCGGCACCAACAACCAATGCCCCCCCTGCAAAAAATTCTGCGGACTCCCTTGTTCATGTTTCTGCTGTTAGGAAGATCCAGTTGCCATCCCTAGTCACTGCTTCCCACTTTGGGGTGGGTGTGCTGTTGCTGCTTTGGGCAGTCCGTTCACAAAAGGCTGATGGTGGATCATGTCTTGTCAGATTAGTTCTCATTGGGTCATCAGAATGCTTTGTTTTTTATTCAAAAAGAAAAAGTGTTGTTGACTTTGTGCAAAAACTTAAGACCTTTATCAACGAGAGCAAAAAATTTCAAAAGCTTTATTTTCTCTTCTATTTCAGAAGAGTTGTGCTAAATATAGTGAAAGTACCAAGTTGATTTTTTTGAACCAAGTTGTTCACGATGCCACACTTCTCACAGACCTTGACTAATAGTTTGAATTTTTTTAGCTTTTTCGACATACTATTTCAAATAGATCTGCTTTTAGAATAGCATAAGCTGCTCAACACATATCCCTTGCCCTTTTGGAGTTTTACACCATTTTTCAACCGAGTTGTCAAGGATGTGTAGCACTTGGAACGGTCAGCCTTATTAGGATCATACCAGTCTGTCAGTCCCTTACTGGCACTAAAATGGCGTGACCTTGTTACAGCTTCCTTCACGTCTAAGGTGGACATGCGGTCTAGTTCGTTCAACGTGACTGTAGTCTGCAGTGCCAACAAAAATGGGGACAAGACAGACAAACAGACAACACAAGCAGCATTTATTTTTTCTTGTGTTTGTTTTTGTCAGCATTAATGTTGTCAGCTGTTTCATCTCTTGTCTCTGTTGGCACTGTGTATCACACTTTTGTCTCTCACCTGGGTGTTGCGACTTGATACTGAAGCTCTCTGACCTGTACACGTGCACCTGAAGCAGTTTCATGGTAAGCACAGTGACGATGCAGTGGTGAATTGTTCCATCTATTTTGCACTAATTGGCATTACCTTTTTGGGGTTGTCTTAAGCACTACGTAGGCAGGACTATTTGCATGTCACAGTCATTGTGAAAAATCCTTAAAAAGTGAGAAAGCCAGTATCCGACGGCTGACAGATGTAATGGGACATCCTTCCAATTCAGCATAGCTTTCAGAAGTGTGGTCATCACAGCATTTTAAAATGCTAAGAGGAATATTTTTTTTCTCGTCTCAAACTGAAGTTACAAAAGGCATCTTAACAAAGTGGTTATGCGAAGGCTAGAGCATCTCACTCATAGCGAGGTTCTGAAAGAGCTGCTTGAATGCTGTGTAACCAAAGATGTACACCTGGCTGTGCAACCAAACCATTTGTCACTCACTGAAGGAAGAATGAGGTAGGTGCTACAGGTCCGGTGGTGTAGGCAGCTGCTGTAGACAACATAAAGCTATGATGCTCTGTATTTTATGCTGGGACATTCTTTGAAGGGTGTGACAGTTCTTGGACAGCATCTCTTGTGCTTGGAGTGCTAGTGTTTGTTCCCTGTTTATTGCAGTCACTGGATGAGGCTGCAGAAAAGTTGCCCAGAAAATGCATCAGCTCATGAAATTTTAAGGAAGACAAAGAAAACTTTGTGAACTCATTATGTATCGTGCAAATAGGAAAATTGTACTGGCATTGGAGCTATAGCATGGTTGATTGCTGGAGTGATCACTACATTCACAAGGCACAACAATGCCACAGCATTGCCAGTGAAGTTGCCACAAAGCAGTGACAGTCTCTGTCCTGTTCATAGCTTCTCGGCACTGATGGGGCACTTTAGGCCCTTGGTGGTCATCGCGAAGCTCACCGAGAGGTGAAATTGGTGAAATGTGGGGACACAGTGCACAACAAAAATGCTGTCGGTTGTGTAGCTTGACAAACTGCACAACTTTCATTTTGATCACAGAATTAAAATTAGTTTATGAAACAAGTCGATGTTAAGATAGAAAAATAGTATATACTTGTTTTTATACCTCATTTTTATAGAGGTATATGCGCAAGGCTGCCATCAAAGGGTCTTGAGATCCCACATTTGCGAACTTCCATTGAATTGATCCCGGTTGAGTTCAACAGTCACAGAATATTCCTGTGTGCCACTGCTCAATGGGCATTGAAACTGCTTGTGTTCCAGCGGTATAAGCCTGAAAAGTTGGCAGCATTTCATTCTGCCTCATTTCATCATGGTGCTACCTACTACTGTGATGCACTCTGGCAAGGCACCTGGTGCACATATAGAACTGCCGCGATTCATGTGCACTTGGCTGTTGGTGGCACTGCATTGCAGTAATGCAACGCTCATTACTGAATAATTCTTTCTTGGACAGTTGGACAGATTGCAGATAGTCAGAATAGGATGCACGGCAAAATTGAGCTGGCAGCATAAAACATACTGACCCCAAGTCCTAATGAACCACTTTGAGCTTCATCACTCACTTCATTACTGTGGCTCTCTCAAGATTAGTCCAAATGGCTGAGGAGATCCTGAAGAGACCAGGCAGCTTAAAAATGTCAGTGCAGCAGATGCCCTGTGCTAGCAGCTGTAATTCCATGATGTGAAGCTAAATGCTTGCCTCTTTTACAGCGGAGTCCCTCCAAGAAGAAGAGCTTGCAAGGCACAATCACTCAACCATTTGACTGTAGTGGGGTTTAGTGGGGGCAATTATTTAGTCATTGCTTTCATGGCTCACAGGACCTAAACACCAACTGCATGTCACAGCCATCGTTCGGCTGATGAACCAGAATTGAAACAGCATCAAGAAGAAATTCAGTTATAAATTATTTAGTGGTCGGAGGCAAATACCACAGGGTGATCTATGGATACTAATGTCTAACTCATCATTTGAAACAAGAAAACACGGAAGCAAAAAATTTGTTTCTATGCTCCTGTAGTGTAAACTGTGTTCAGAATGTTGCTCAAAACTAAATATTCTGCACATCACAGAATGTGCAATAGAAGCAGGAAGTAATGCAGTTTGAAAAGACCCTAGTAAACTCTTGCACAAAACAAATAGTTCGTTTAAAGAATGCTCTTGAGCTCCAAAGACAAGGTTGAGCCATCAGAATTATCAAAATTTATCAATAAACGGTACTTAGGTGACGTCAGGAAGTGTGACATGAAGAGGATTGAGAAAAATTAAAGAATCGAGTAAATGTGAGTAAGAAGGAAGAAACAAGGCTCTAGCAGAAGCCAGATGTATACAGTAATCCCCAGTGCCGCCGGGTACCCACCGGTGACACAATGGGTACAAGTTTTCCCCTGGTCTGGTGCTCGGCTTACTTAGGGTGAAATGCTTGGGAAATGGGTCTTCGACCCCAACTTGAGAATTTGAAAAATACCTTGTGCCATGGCGCTCTTTGGCCATCGATGCCCTTGCGCCATAAAAATCCATCATCATCATCATCATGATCACATGCAACCTGCAATTGCAACTAAAGAAGTAAAGAACACCAGGGAAAAAGTGGCAGGTTAGTATCAAGCGTTGTAGATGCTCTGAAAGAGAATGCAGATACAGTGCTCAAAAATCTTACGAGCCTGACCACACAATGACTTCGTCAAAGGTACCAAAGATGTGCAAGAATGTTAACATACTGCGGTAGACTCTCTTTAAGCCAAATATCAACAAGGCATGAAAATTTGCACTTAAGTTTGTCTTAACACACATTCACCAAAAGGATGTGCAAACATGCCTGGTGTGTGTATGGTGTGTGTGAGATCGTTGCAAAGGGAGCATTAATGGAGTGAGGGCAGGACACGAGCTAGCATCGTTCTGCTTGGAAGCTGTGGTGGTTTTTTTTTTCTTTCAGTTCCTGTTTCCTCTGTCCTGCTCTGCAGAATTACTTGTTTTTTCCTGCTTTTGCTTTCCGTCTAGCTCCAAGCTCTCCTGATGGTATCCCATCGACTGGTACATGTTTTGTCCAATAAACATAACCTTCCTTTTTTCTCGCTCCTTCCGCAGCATGGCTGTTACAAAATCCATGAGGTGCACCATGTGCCTTTCAGTCTGCAGCACATGACGCACAATCAACAGTGCCCAGCTGGCTAGCTGTGTGGGTCAGGCTTCGAGACCACATTGTATTGATTTTCTCTCTCTTATCTCACTCCTGCAGTATGGCTGTTACGAACTCCATGCGTGGGTGTGCTACACACCTTTCAGTCTGCTGCAAGTGATGCGTGGCGCTGAGATCTGGGTATGTCAGATCTCTGCTCTCCGTGCACATCACCTGCTTTGCTTGCCTCAGGCAGACGCGAAGACATGCGGTACAATGTTGTGCAGTTAAAACAGTCAGGCTTCATCTGTAATCCAGCTGTCTATTAAGCTTTCGTTTATTTTTTCATACTTGTTTCAAGAGTTCTATATGATCACCCTGTCAGTAGAGCTATGCGTAGTCATCACTGTCTGCAGTTCATGTGAAAATTCATTTTAGCTGAGAAACTCGCAAAATGGTTGCTATTGAGGCATTTTTTTTTTTTCACAGTGAGGTTATCGAAAACCAACCAAATGCTCTCAGAATATTTGTTCAGTTCAGAATTTGTCTTAATTCAGTTAGTCTCTATGGGAATGTACTTTGGTTTTCCAAAACCAGTAAGTGTGACATCTGGTGTTACTGAGTTGTGATAGTGGGCACTTTGCCAAAGGTCACTCATTACTTCAAACAGTCATGTCTTGCGGTAAGACCGCACTAACATGAGTTGATCGACTAAGAAAACGATGTGCTAAAGTGGAAATTTCATAACATATAATTTGTTCCGGTAATTCACATGGCATGCAGATTCATAAGATGTGCCTCGTAATAAGAGGGTAGTGGTAGATTGCTAGATTTGAAAATGGGAATGTGAGCTATTCATGTTTTGTGTTTGTAAGTAGTACAGATGCCAACAGGTCCAGAAGTGTGCCATTAGCAGAAAAATAATTTTGCCGATCTTAATTCTTTGGGTGACGATGTCATTATTCATGCTTGTGTTAGAGATAATAGAGCCTATATCAAGGCCAGGAAGAGCTAGAGCTTCATTAGCGAACAAGGAACTGAAAATTCAGTTTAGCTGCATCGCAGTGTCAAATGGTGAAAGCAGTTCACTATCCTTTGCTGCATAGGTAGTGCTGAATGATGATTATGATGGCTTTGATTAACTGCTTTCCAAAACATCTCAGTGCCTTCTTACCTTTCATTATTCATAAATTTAAATTTAGTTTCTAGTTTTTCTTGCATAAGTTTGTCCAGTGTTTTTGGAGATTGGTAGTTCTGCTTTGCTACGGTATGGTGTGTAGGGTTTAACGCTATGAATCTGCATGTGGCCTGTGAAAGACACCACACTAGAGGGCTCCGGACTAATTTAATCCACCTTGTGTTTTTTGATGTACATACACTGATGTCACACAGCAAAGGGGCATTCTTGCTTTTTACCTCCATCGAAACCTGCCACATGTTTTGGTACTTATTGTATGAAAGTGAGAGCGTCATTGAAACTTTCAATCAGCTGCGAGGTGACCCAGGCAGGCAGCAACCCACGTAAAAATTGCATATCCCGATGAGCAGAATGATTCATAAAATTTGAATACTCAGGCCGGTGTCTAGAATGCACCCTTGTTCGTTCATGAATTGAAAGTTAGTTTGCTTTCCATGAACAATCTTGTTAGCCTGCAGCTTATATTAATCATTTGGCACCGCACAATTTTTTTTTTTGCAGCTTCTGGGTGCACTTAAATTTATGGCTTGTTGTAGAAATTTTGCAACAACCACACAGCTGTGCCCACTTTTTTGTTGCCTGACAATGTGATACAGCCTACTGTCTCATGTTGGCCCAACCAGGCCACTGGATGCCATCAGTGTCCAGCACGCTTTCCTAGAATGATTGTTGGTTGTTTTTTTGTTTTGTTTTGAGGAAAGGAAATGAGGTAATCCCATACCTCGATGAACCACCGTAAGGGAAGGGATAAAGGAGGGAGTGAAAGAAGAAAGGAAGAAAGAGGCGCTGTAGTGAAGGTTTCCAGAATAATTTAGACCACCTGGGGATCATTAACGTGCACTGACAGCGCACAGCACGCGGACGCCTTTTGCGTTTCGGCTCCATCGAAACGCGGCCGCCGCAGTCGGGTTTGAACCTGGTTACTCCGGCTCAGTAGACGAGTGCCTTAACCACTGAGCCATCGCGGTGGGTTCTTTAGAATGAGAGAACACGTATTACGAATGTATTGTGGGCATGGTTTGACTAAAGGCGGTGACAGACACAGTGTTGTGCCATGTGACTGGTCCATCGTGGGAGGCAGGTCTCCCGTCGACACCATTGGAGGATGTTTACACGCGCTGCACTGGGCGTGCCCTGGTAGCCTCCAGCGTGGTAGGGAGATGACGGAGAAAGCTTAAAAAAAAAAAGCTAAAAAGCTGCAGGGTGCGTGTCGCGCGCATCGGTGCTTGGTAAACCAGCGGTACAGCGACGCTACGGATTATCATCGTCGGTGCCGCTGCGCTGTTCGCTCGTAGCTCCAGCGATTCAGCTTCGTTCAAGTCGTAGATCTCTATATATTGTGCTGTTTCTGTGTACGATGTCGTATGGAGAAGAAATCTGTGACAAGATCCGGGATCTTTTATGTAAGTGGCATAGACGCTTTATCAAGAGAAATGCGACTGGTTGCCAGTCAGCGACGAATAGGTATACTCTTGCTGTTTGGTTGTCGGAAGACTGCTCACTCAGCCGATGTCTCGGCCATTTTCGAAGGGCTCAACCACAGCGATGCCTGATAAGCATTGTCACGCAAGATAAGTGGGTGAAGCATGGACACTTTTTTAAGAGCGTCCGCTCTTACTACTTGCATTCGAACGTTTCTTGTCCGTCCGAGATTTCAAAATGGTGGCCGGAAAAAAATGAAAATCGGTTTTAGGGACTGAGAGAAGAAAGAGAGAAAGCGGGGCCGTAGTAGAGTGCTCCGGAATAATTTCGACCAACCGTACCCGGGTTCGAACCCAACCGTGGCGGCCGCGTTTCCCTTGTGCTGTGCGATGTCAGCGTAGTACGTTCAAGATCCCATGTGGTCGAAATTACTCCGGAGCCCTCCACTACGGCACCTCTTTCTTCCTTTATTCTCTCAGTCCCTCCTTTATCGCTTCCCTTATGGTGTTGCGGTACAGGTGTCTGCTGAGATGTGAGAGATACTGTGCCATTCTCTTTCCCCAACAACCAATTTTCATTTTCATTTATTTTTTGGGGGAAAGGACGCAGCATCTATCCCGCATTTCGGCGGTCACCTGAACCATGTAAGGGAAGGGATAAAGGAGGGACTGAGAGAAGGAAGAAAGAGGTGCCGTAGTGGAGGGCTCCGGAATAATTTCGACCACCTGGGGATCTTTAACGTGCTCTGACATCGCACAACACACGGGTGCCTTTGCATTTCGCCTCCATCGAAACGCGGCTGCCGCAGTTGGGTTTGAACCCGGTTACTCCGGCTCAGTAGCCGAGCGCCGTAACCACTGAGTCACTGCGGCGGGTTGGCGACCAGTCATGTTATCAGATTGCTACAGCATCATGCCAAATGTGACCTCCCATCGCGTGACAGCATGCGCGCAGTCGTCGGCCGGCAGGCACGGCACGGCGGCCCTCTGTGCTGGCGTTCCGTTCCACCGTGTAGATGCCGAGACTGGTGCCACTTGGGGTCGCCATTGGTGACAAAATTGTGGCTCACCCGTTTGGCACAGAGGGTTCGGAGTGGTGGCAAACGAATCGGCATGATTTGGCACACGCACAAAGTTGTTAGTCGAGTTGAAGCCTGGCGTGCGTGAGGGATTCGTACCTGTTATGGGGGCAACCTTCCTAGGGCTGTGGCGGGTGAGCCAGTGGTCGCAGAGGGATGCTGGTAAGACCTAACGAATTGTCGTTTCGTGATGTACACATTGGTATCCAAATTTTTGGAAAGCATAGGTGGAAACGACTTAGCTAACACTCATTTGATTTCGCATTCACAAATCATTCGTTTAATTTTTGTTGTTGTGAGACTGAAAATAAAATTCATTGCAATAGCGTCTCGAAGATGGAAACTAGAGCTTCAGTCAGTCCTTTTTGCATTATTTATGATTATAACCTGCTCTACAGCCAGTGACCAAGGCTTGAAATTTAAAGTCTGATCCTTTATAGTTTATTCCAGCCCTTGTGCCTGGTATCTTAATTGCGAAATCCCGAGCAGTGTGCAGTATACATTCCCTGTGTGCATATTTTGTCTCGCAATCCATGCAGATGGTACCAACAGGATTATTGTGCAGTTAATTTTGTAGGCGTGAGACCACGCAATCCTGCAGTGAGCTGTCATGGGATTTTATGCAGCATTCAGGATTTCATGCAGCATTATAGTATTTAGGAGCATATCCTTAAATATTGCTCTATTTTAGCGACAGAAACTCAGAGGGGATGAATTTTTTTTGTTCGTAGTGGGTGAGTGAGCATCTAGCACCTCAGTATGAGCATTGCTTTGTATGTTTGTCAGTGAAATTGGATTATAAGGCTCTATTTTTTGTGCTCTGTTGGACTTGCTAGCTACATGATGGACTTACTAGCTACAGCACTAAGATCAACTAGTGTATTAGTCATTTTTCACTTGGAATCAAAATAACTGAATAAAAATTAGCCTTGAATATAAAGAGGTGTCTTCAGGCCTCAGTTTCACTCCTAACCACTGCTGGATTTGGTTTACAGTGTGGTTTTCTGTGTATTTTGTCTTTTTTTAATTTATGTCAAAAACCATCAACTTTTTCTTGCTTTTAATGTGGCTTGTTTTTTTCTTCATTTAGGAACTGATAAGCTGTCTAAGGCTTAATAAATTTTAAATTTCAGCTTGAATTTATTGCAGATGTCGTCACAGCTGAATATACTGGTTTGCCACCTTTAGTTTGGTTTCTTGATTGGGTTGAAAGTTTTTTTTACATATCAGATTGCAAGCACAAGAGCAAGCACTCAATGTTAGATGTGTGCTGAAAGCTGGAATGAAATGCATGGAGATTAAATGAAAAGCAAATGTACATTGCATTACATTTCAAGTTTACGATGTACTGCTGTTGCATCCAGTAGGTTAATGTGCATTAAGCATGACTGTTTGTCTTCCCATGACTCATGGCTGTTGTTCTCCTGGATAATGTTGTATTATAGAACTGTGTTTTTTTATTTTATTTGAACAAGGTGGTACTGCAGAGGGTGGCAGCAGTGACAAGACAGTCATATGTTAATAAGGCGTTGCACATAAATAGACATTTTGGAAAATGCTTCTGCTACAGCAAATTAAGTTTTGAAAAAGTAACTGGTGTCCTGTCAAAGTACAACAGGACTATTGCCTTATAGGGGTTGACAGGTGACTATCGGATTTTTGTCATTTTGCCATTTGGTCCGCAGTTGAAAATAGCTGCCCGAGCTGAACTGTTGTAATAGACAGTTCTCTTGCTTTTGCTGATTGCCAGCGTGCGTAAGCAAGGGACAAAATACTGATTGAGAAAGTTTTTCTGCAGGGGCTGCCAGGTGGAGCAGGTCAGAGTCAGTGCCTGTTGAGAAACCGAAGTACCAGGCTCCAAGCAGCAGCAGCAGCCAGACAGCCGAGGAGAAGCTTCAGGATGAGAAGAAGCTTGAAGTTCTACTCAGGAGTGATGTGAGTGTGGTTCCTTTGTTACCTCAGTGCAGCATTTACCTCTGCGTATTAGAACTAATTTGCACTCCAAAGGCAAAATTTTTAAAGTAGTCACTTCCTGCATAGCATATATCATGTTGATCATGCTTTTGTCTCTTTTATGTCTTACAACTTATTTTTATGTGCTAGGTGGGATTAATGTTGCTGCTGCACCATATGTAGTGACAAGTATGCCTGACAGGAGGATTTGTAGATGTGTGTGCTTCTTTAACCACCGCACCTACTTGTGATGCATATGAATGAATGTTTATTTATGGGAATTGTTTATTTATGGGAAGAAGAGTGTGCCTGACACATTCAAGTAGTTATTTCTGGGCGCTGGCTTGCAGTACTTGTTTCTGCACATTTCCTTAGAATGTGTTCTTAGTGAATGAACAGTACTGTTTGTGGAGTGGTGGTCATGCTATTTAATACTGAGTGGGCATCATGGAGCTTAACTATCCATCACTACAGTTGAAAATGGTAGTTTGCATTGTTTTCAGTGACTGCTCTTATTGTAAACAAGATCTTATGTTATACTTATGAGCATGCTAATAGGAACTGTTAAGAAATGCTGTTGATATTGTTTCTTGAGTTTTTTCTTCACTCTAAAAAAACTCTTGTTACATGACAAAGTTTTGCAGGGTGTTACATGACAAAGTTTTGCAGCGATAGCACTATAAGGGTCTTTCTCCAAGGCTTATGTGGACCTCTGTCAATATTGTGCATTGTGTGCTGTGTTTGTGGCGTGTCATAATTGAAAACTTTGAGATGGGCCTGAGCCTTGTGGGGCTGAGCTTTGTGGACCTAAACATTGTGGGTCAAGGCAAGTGCACTCTTCACAATGTGCCATTTGCGGTCATGTTGTGCAGGTGGCCATGGGGTAGGAAAAAGGGGAGGGGAGTTGTGTAACAGCTGTTGTAATTGCTCCTTCATCCTGGGGAAGGGGGAGATGTGAGGAGAGAGTGATGGGCATAGTTGCGCTGTAGAAGGTTTGGTGTTTAGGTTTACTTTTTTTATGAGGTCCTTAGGAAGGTTCTTTGCTGAAAATTGCATTATCTTTTTTAAGCATACGTCCTTGGGCAAATTAAACCATATCTGCTGCTTGAAAAATAATCCATTAGTGTTAGCTAGGTCCTGTTTTCTCTTATTTGTATAAAACCTGTATAAACCCCCTTCAAGCAATGTAAAGCTGCATAATTGATTGCCTTAATGTTTCGCATGAGGGATTAAATAAATATATAAATTAAGGCATCAGAAATGCTTTTGGAAGTTTACTTCTGCTGAAGATTGGTGCATATTCTTTAGGCATGTGCAACACATTGGCGAAAAGCTTTTACTTGTTCTCCAATGAGTGGCAGCATTTTTTCTCAAGTTCTAGAGCTTGATGGTGAGGTACATTTGGATGGGACACACCTAGCCAATTGTGTTACCCCGGAATGTAATGTGGCAGCACTGTTGTAAATTATCTGTTGTGGTATACTGAAAGCAGCTCAAATGCACACTGATATCGACCAGATAAAACTTTCGTCGAGTCTTATTCAGACATACTGCTAGGCATGTGTACTTTCAGTGTGCCTTAACCTTTTTATGTTTAGTTGACCTGCTTGGTGGACGGTGGCTCTGTGACCATGGCAGGAAGAGCACGATGGCAGTAGAGGAGGAAGAAAAAGCAAACCTAGAACAGTGTTCTTGATGAGCTACCAGCGGTGGTGGTGATAGGGGGGATGATGATGAGTGATTGTGATAATGATATGGCAATGATGGAGAATGAGCCATGGTCTAAAGGGCTCGAAATATGCATTTTTGCTGTTGCATGTCTTAATTAGCCTGCTAAAGTTATCCAAGTGTAATTATATCTTTACATATTGATAATGCTGAACCTTATGGAGATACCATTTGCTACCTGGTAAGCGCATTTCTTCCATCTATTATAAGGGTTCAAAATGAGGACAGTTTTTGTGAGTTTAAAGATTTTTTTGCTCAAAGCCTGCCGACTGGAAGCCTTGGGGAGCAGCCTTTAAATGCATTCTGCATTAAAAGCCATCTTTTATCCTGTTCTCTTGAAGATACAGACATTGAGGCAATTGGTGGCAATATCTATGCTACTGTGGACAAGTGACAGAAATGGGACACACAAAGGGAGCGCTTATGAGAACCATTATTGCAGTCAGCCTTTAACTTGTTTGCTTCCATATATGGCAATTTGCCGTCCTCGCTTTAAATATGCATCGTTGAAGCACGCCCCATGTTTGGCTGCTAATTTTTGGATAGTAGCTTTCCTGCCACATGACACTAGTTGCTCACTAGTTTCGAAAATATAGTGCAGGAAAAAAAATTTTCTTGCCGCTTCTTTCGAACATGACCATGGGGTCATGGGAAAACTGAAGTTTCAGGGGCTCTGAAATTCGTGTGCTACTTCTTGGCTGTGAGCGGTATGCAGACTGCAAATAGCCTAAACTTTTAGATGATGTTGAAAGCAATGAGTGTGACTCGATCTGCAAGGTGACCATTAGGACTCATAGTTTTAAGCTTGCACTTCAGATATAGCTTGAGCCCCTCGGCTTGGAAATCCGAAAGCTTGCAAGGAAATATTAGTCGGTGCAATGTATTTTGCTGGTTGCATCAGCTACATATTTTACCAAAAATGGGACTGAAAAAGAATGTGCTACACCGAGAGGAAAGTTATGTCATCTAAAACATTGTTCATGTGGCTGTGTTGCCCTGATACAAGAGCACTGGAAAGCAGCTGTAGCTTCATCTGAAATGCTTCTAAAGACTTCTCATGGTACCATTTTGATCGGTAAATACCTCTGAATACCTTGACATAGAAAAAACCATTTTGAAGATGTTTACCATACAAAGCCCACAGGAAAAAGCAGTGAAAGCTGTTGGGAGTGTGACAAATGACACTTCCCACTTCACACATCTGAGTGCTTCAAGATTTTTCACAAACAAGGGAAATTTTACTTGCTTGAGATCTGCAATTGTCTTGACAGCCAAATAAATTAAAATTTCTCGCATGTGACGTTTTCAGCGTGGGTTATTGCAAACTCTCTCCAGTAATCCAGGTCATGCTGTGCCCTCGCAGATGGACCACGGATGGAAATGTGTTAATGCAATGGGCACTGCATGTTCAGTTGTGTTTCTTATGGAACCATAGGGGCATTAGCTGTGATAATGTGCTGGTGCTGTGATATAAAAGGTGGTGCCATAAACGTATGAAATAAGCCAACAGTTGCTGAAACCAAGAAAGCATAGCGGAATGTTTAGTTTTTATACATGAAGTTGGTCAAAGTAGGAAGGTAGTAGTGTAATCATTTTTTAGATTGAAGATAATTTAACAGAAAGTATAGGAGAAAGGACAACAGGCTCAATTGACAGAGCATCGTATGCAACATGTAGAGGTCATGGGTTCAGATCTTCCTGGTGGCATTGATTGAAAAAAACATTTTCCTATGCTTTCCTTGGTTTCAGGGACTGTTTTTTCATAGGTGTACCAGAGCAATTCCCTCATTTTCTACCCTTGTGTGTTAAAATGCCACTGATGGTGGCAAACAGTACGATGCAAGCATGACTTTTGCTTGGTGCGAACATTACTGGTATGGCAGTCACTTCATATATTATGTTTTTGTGCGTCAGAGAGAGGAGCAAACTATAGCATGCAATACTGTTTTGTAAGGGGGAAAGCATGTAAATGTTTTCCGTGAACATTTCTCTGCTTGTTCAGTATATGGGTATCAGGATTTGTGTCCGCCAGATGTTCATTTGTCCTCTTGAAAATGTGTGAGGCATTGCTTTAGTTTTCTTATTGTCACCTGGTTCTATACTTAGGTAGTCAGCCTATATTCTAGCAAACGTTTTCCCTGTATGCAGTTGCCACAGTTTCCAAAACCATTGATAGGAGTAACGAATAATAGGTATCATCCGATAGAATATTTATTTCTGTTGCTGCTCTGTAGACCAGTAGTGCAGTTGCCTTGTCACACAGGGTTTAATGTATGTTTTATTTCTTTTTAAATGGGGCATGTTCACTCCCCTATTAATGTCTTTGTGTTTGTGGCGTTGTGCTGCACAGTTTATTGACGATGGGCCAGCGGATGAGTCCTGGTTCGGCCCTACCACCCTGCCCCTGGCAGGTGCACCTGTCCCTGTCCCTGAGCACAAGCCGGCGGTTGTGGTAGATGGCCAAGTTATTAAACGGGAGCCCTTGGATAAGCCTGACGTGAACAGTTCTGTACCATGCACAGCTCTAAAAAAGCTGTCGTTGGTTGACCTGTGTACAGACCCAAACATACCAGGTGAGTGGCTCTTTTACTGGTTGTTGAAGCACCTCATTGTTATACAACTACAACTCTGTGAATTTTACTGTGTATAGAATTTCCCGGAGTTCGCAGATGTAGCAGTGGTATTTGGTGTTTTGTGGTGCAGCAGCAGGCAAAGCCTTAATGCTCCAATCAGAAGTGATTTATTTATTTATTTATTTAGTCCTCAAATGCCCTTGGACAGGGGTTTTACATAAAGGGTGGGCGGCTTCACAGACGATTTCAAGGGTGGGCAGCTTCAAAAAAGAAAATTTTCAATGGCTGTCCAGAAATTTGTCGTACTGGAGTGGTGAACCGGTTCTTCAGGCAGATCATTCCAGTCTTTTGCTGTTTGTGGAAAAAACGAGTGAAGATGCGATGATGTGCACGCGTGCAGCGGGTATACAGACTTGGAATGACTGGTCTGGGTTGGAATGACTGGATGAATGGCAGAGATATAATGCTGTTGTCAATTCGAAAATGATAGAACTTGTGGTAGAGAATGAGCCTGGCTATTTTACTTCGAGTTTCTAGATTGCGAAGATTTGCATTAGATTTTAGAGCTGTGACAATAGTATAGGAAGAATAGTCATTAAAAATAAATCAGGCTGTGTGGTTTTGGACATATGCAATGCAGTTAAAACTTTTCCGCGCAGCCTCCGAAACCCGGAACTACCGTATCTACTCGCGTAATGAACCATGTGGTATCCTCCCACGACTGCTAAATATTTTATAATCGAATATCTTTCTCGTGCTGTTTCAGTTCCGGTTTCAACAGCTGAACGATGGCTGTGATGCCAAAGGGAGGTTGTCGGTCACGTGAGGGATGAAAAACTGCAATATAATCGGTGCTTTTGCATTCATTGTCATTCCGGCTCTTAAGGAAGGCTGGCTTCAGCATTGTAGTGAACTAAAACGATAAAGCAGTGATTACATCGCAGTTTTTCCATGCCCCACATGGCCTAAAACCTCTCTTTCACATCACAGCCATCGTTCAGCTTTTGAAACTGAAACTGAAACAGTATGACAGAAAAATTTGATTATAAATTATTTAGCGGCCGTAGGCGAATACCACATGGTCATTCATGCATAGTAATGTCTTCCGCATTGTTATAGAGAAGAAAACCTGCCACCAAAATAAGGTGTCTATACTCCTTTAATGTTAGCTCCATGGTCTGCAATGAAGAACGTTAGGAGGTCATTGCTGAGATTTTAATCTCAACATTCCCCTTCTGTCTGCATTACTCTCTGCAGAAACAGGAGAGCTGCTGTTCTTTCAGCTTCCGGACAGTTTGCCTGGCCTGCAGGTTGCAGTACAGCCAACCCAAAAGGAAGCACCCAGCAGCTTTGTCAAAACGGTAAGCTCACTTCAAACTGTTGTGAATGCTATGATATGTAGGCCCTTAAGCTGGAGGTGCCACTTTACTCACGTTGCTATACATAACTTGTGTCCCGGATGTGTGTTCTTTTTTTTGCTGGTAGTTTTTGTACTTGTTGCATTCGTCACTGTTGTTCAAGTGCTGTGCTTTTGTTGTAGTAATCTGCAGTAATGGTGTGACAACTGAGGAAGAAAATGAGACACTGTTAACGGGTATGAATCAAAGTATTGACATTTGTGAAGAGCAAGAAAGAACGTAATTGGGGAGACATTGGTAAAAACTAGAAACTTGCACACATAAACATATATTGATACCTTTTCTTTACTTATGACTGCTCAGAATCTGGCATGTGTGTTCACACATTTGCACTTGCATGCACATATACTATCGCAATCACAATATTGCGGGATGTGATAGCATGTGGCAAAACTGCATTCCACGCCGCCTAACGACACATGCCTGCTCTCACATCCCTCACAAGCAGCTTTGTACCCTCACTCATATCTTATGCGTGGCGTGCATAGACTGATATCAGATGCCGCTTCGATAACTCACACACTGAGGCATCCTACAGTGAGTGTCTGCGCCAGCCACTGGAATCGCCGAAGAAGAGCGTGTGTCGACAACAGCAAAATTATACAGGTAAACCTGTCTATAACGAACCCCCATACAACAAATTCCTCCATTTTACAAAGTTTTTCTATTGTCCGTCACCAGTCCCATGGAAACCCACGTATCTTGTGACCGGGGGGGAGAACCTTGAAATAGCGAATTTGCACCGCCGACCGCCTTGTGTTTTTTCCTCATATTTTAAGAACATAGAGATAAATTGTGCCAAATTTCTTCGTTAGTTAATGATCAAGAGTGATGAACGCCTAAAAAAACATTCGCAGCAGCGGCGAGCGAGCATCATCACTTGGCTGCTCAGTGGTGATGATGATAATGCACAGGCGCCACACGCTTTCGCTCCGGCCGCACCACTCTTTGGCTACTGGAGAAATCACTTCACTTCGTATGCGTGACACTAGGTGGCACGACATGCGTTTCTCGAACTTTTTATGTTTTCAAAAAGTTGGCGCTTTTTGAGTCTGTTTCTTTGTTCCCTTCGCCGTGGCAGCGTGTGCACTTCGTTCTCGACTTCGTATATCTGTGCACCGGGTCATGTTGGCTGGTGCTTTGACATATCGAGAATCAATGCGTCTGTGAAAAAAATGGAAAATATTGAAGACAAAATTGCTATTCTGGATGCCGTTGCTGCAGGCGAAAAAAGAGGGATATAGCTGCCAGGTTTTAAATCCCAGCCAGCTCTCTCTCTCTCTGACACTCTACGTGAAAGATGCGATTCGCAGTGCAGTGGAGTCCGATGCTAGCGGCGGAAAAGAGAAGCTAAAGCCATCAGCATACGCTGACGTGAACAAAGTGATATTCACATGGTTCATGGAGATGAGAGCTAGAAATCTTCCGATCAGCGGCGCTTTCTTGCAGCAAAAGGCACGGGAATATGCCTGTATCTTGGGATTTGATGACCTAAAAGCGAGCAACAGATGGCTTCAAGGCTTCAAAATTAGGTATGGCATCGCTAGACAGATAATAAGTGGTGAGTCCTCTTCTGCGGACAGCGATGCTGCCAATTCTTGGGTTGAAGCGAAACTACCAGCAATTTTGGAGCTCTACGATGCGTCCGAAGTCTACAACTGTGACGAGATGGCTCTTTTTCATCAGTTGCTCCCAAACCACACCCTTAGCCTGAAAGGTGACGTCTGCCACGGAGGCAAGCAGAGTAAACTTCGTGTAACTGTTTTGCTGTGCGTTAACTCAGACGGGACTGACAAGCGCGTCCCACTGGTTATCGGTAAGAGTGCCCGCCAAAGGTGCTTCAAAGGAACACACCGGATGCCCATGAAATGCGTAGTTAACACGAAAGCATGGATGACGCGGGCCATATTTGGTGACTGGTTAAAGGCGTTCAATGAAGGTACCAAGAAGCAAGGCCGCAGAATTTGCTTATTCTTAGATAACTGTGGTGCGCACCATGTTGAAGGCCTTTATCTTTCAAATATTAAACTGCGGTATTTGCCCGCGAACTGCACTTCACTAATCCAGCCCCTTGACAAAGGAATTATCAACAGCGTGAAGTGCAGCTACCTGCGTAGACTGGTTCAAAAGCTGCTTCGGAACATTTGTCTTCAGCGGGAAATGAAAGTGGACATTTTTCAAGCAATTGAGATGCTGGAAGCACCGTGGCAAGAAACAACTGCTGACATTATTGCCAACTGTTTCAGAAAAACCCGCATATTGAAAGAAGTTCAGGCTGCGCAAACTGATGAAAAGGAGTACTTAGGAGTGGTGCTTTCGGGGCCGCCTGATCTCGCCGAAGCTTGGGGTTTACTGTGCATGAATGGAGCAGCCCCGGATGACATGCAGCTCTGTGACTTTTTGTATGTGGATGGCTGTGCCGTGACTACTGAAGAGATGTCGGATGAGGCGCTGGTTGAAAGTATCCGATGTCAGACCGACGATGATAGATCTCCAGAGGTCGAGTCACCATGTGCTATGACTTTATATAGTTATATAGTTTATAGTTTCTAGCTTATATAGTTGCTAGCAGAGATGGCTGGAATTTGTGCAAAGGAATTAACCATGATGTCCTGGCATTCAGTTCACACCATTAACTCTAGAGCCTTCTTGGAGGGGCATTTGCTGCTTCGTTCTTGAGTTGTATCTGACTCTTGTACTAGACACTACTCCAGTCTTAAATCGTGAATGTTCTTTCATCCAGTGATGGGGTTGAGGCCATCATGGCACTAAGTTTATCAGATTAGATGATCGAACCATTTTGGAGGCAAAGCGGGCGAAAATAGATGGGTCTGTGGATGTTTTGAGAGAGAAATTGTGTGCAGTGTTGAACTTGAAGTTGAATAAAGCAAGCATTCTTCATGGTAGACCTCTCTTGTGCTCCAGAATGACGAATGGCTGTGACACACTTTTTGGCCATTGTAGTGCATACCGTATTTACACGAGACTAAGCCAACTCGAATGTAAGTTGACTCTCTACCCCCCCCATATCGTATGTCAAGAAAAAAAATAGAAGGGTATGCTTGTGGACACATTTTGGAGGATGCTTAAGCTTCGGTTTTAAGAGTAGAATGCGGTACGGGGGGGGGGGGTCATCAGCCTTAGGCCCGTCTTACATGCTATGAATTTCACCTCCTGCCACTGCGAATTCGTTTGGTCTGCAAATGTATTCCAACCGGACAGAAATCATTCGCAAGCCATCTGCGGCTAGACCAGCGGCCCTCTCCAGCCGCAAACTGAACAAATTCTCAGTGTCCGGTGTCGAAATTCTCAGCATGTGAAACGGGCCTTAAGACTGTGCCGACTACGACGCCGGCTTTTCTGCCTGATGAGCTCCTTGAAGGGACTATGCAATGAATTAAAAGTCGCTTGTAAATGTTTTCAATGCTTATAAACGATGCTAAGGAGCATTTACACCAAGTATGAGTCTTCGGAACTGAGCCGGCAATTTATTGTGAATTTTTAAAAACCGTGTTTTTCAAAATTCGTGGCCCGATTGGTGTTTTCGTAGTGATGGATTTTGCAACTAAAATCGTGAAAATAGATGTCACTAGTTCAGTGACGTCGGCAGGCCACCACACTCTGTCATTCGCTGGAGCCACGGCAGCCACGACGTCATGGGCACACTTCCGGTAGCCGTGAAAGTCGTCTCCTGGTGCCACCGCGCGAGCACCTCGGGTAGAACTACCTCAGGCAAGCGCAAGCCAGGTCACTGCCTTCGCACATATGGTTTCAGTTTACCTCTGCCACCTGTTTCTTCGGGAATTCCGGAGCCACCCACAGTGTCTTTTTCATCCGCAACAACAGACAAGCAAAGGAATCCGACGCGTGCCGCAATCCAGAAAGGCGAAAAGAGACTGCGGAGACGCTGCCGATACTGCTGCTGGGGCGCTGGGTGCAACAACCGGAAGTTGCAAACCAAATGTTGGCGGATGACGTGTTCATAGGCGGGGCCCAGTCCCGGAGCTGTTTTCTCTTTTTTTTTTTCTGGTGCCCGCATGTACGAGTTGAGGGGGGAGAAGAGGAGCATAATTTTTAATTGTCTATATCTTCGTTGTTATTGATGCTAGCTCGAAAATTCTTGCGGTGGGGTGACGAGTGATCGAATGCCTATCTCTCATCTGCTTTATGTAATTTAAATTAATTTATTGCATAGTCCCTTTAACACTTCCATGTTAAAATGTATTAGTCACTGAATGTCTCGCCCACACTTGCATCATTGTCCTCACTCGTGCTGCCATCGCCATCGCTGCTGCAGCATGTAGTTCTAACGTTGTCGTGCAGCGAAATCTCCACTTCGCAAAAAACCACAGCGTGTCGTCGTCCTGCGAAATGCCTTGCCATCGTGTGGAACAGCTGAAAATTTTGCCTCGCTGTAACCGCTACACCTGTATCGCCTGTTCTGAGATGTCGAACTTGCGGCCAGTACACAGTTGTTTGTTTCTTTGGCATAAAGAATGACAGCCATCTTGAATGTAGCCGTGAGTGAGCGCCGGGCGCTTACTGGACCCGGAACCCAAATGGCGATTGACGGAGCACTACATTAAATCCTGGTAAAACATGGCTGGCAGTCGTCAAATGTGTCAAACAGAGCCAAAGAGCAACTATGTGTGCTCTGCATGAGTGGCGTCAGCTCTGCCATCAGCTAACGACACTCCCCGGAAGCACTGCTGTTCCGAATGGCGGTGCCGCCGCGATTGAAACAGCAACACTTTCATCAACTATCGGCATTCCTTAGAGCACTGAGTGCGCAGTTGAGAGTAGAAAAAAAAAAATTCCTTCCGAAAAAGCGTGCAGAATAGCAGATTGTTACTGGGTAGAATAGAATGGGCTGATGGGCAAGTTGGTTTGACATAGTTCAAGCGTTCGGCGCTGAGACAGTCTGATGGGCACAACACACACAGAGCCAGTACCCTATAGGTAGAGCAACCGCACTGTAGCATCCCCGATATCTCGTTTGTCTCACCTTTATTTATGGTGCTATGCTTTGGTTTCGATTGTAATTTGACTACCTCTCTACTTTGAATTTTCAAATTTAAAAAATAGGTCGACTTAAAATCGTGTAAATGTGGTATTGTTCTTGAGTGCCTTTTTATTTGTTCTTGCACTAACTTCATCACACTTTCCTTCTTTCAAAGCTTCCCCTTTGTAAGGTCTTTTACAGCTTCAAAAAAGAATTGCTGCTGTTTCATTAGCTTTGCCTCCTTTTTAAGAAAGCTTGTGGTACTTTTGTAGCTGAGCAAATCTGCGTTTTGTTAACACTGTTGTCAAGTAAGCCGATGATGTGAGCATAAATATCATTGAATTTTAGAGTGGCTGCTTCAAGTGCCACTGGCACTTGCACTTCAGTCACTGCATAATTGTGTTTATTTTTTTTATTTTGCCAACCTTTTTCTTATTTTTTCTCAGTCATGACATTAATGTTCATGTAAAATGCACTGCAATGTTGCTAGTACTACTTTTGGTTGTATCTAGTGTGATAACAAGGCCTCATTGTTTCAGAACTCTGGAATTGAGCTAACTGCTACAGAGCTGTTGCTGATGATGTTTTCACTGCCTGTAATGCCTTGCGTAGTCATGTTTGGGAAGACCATACCAATAACCCAGTGAAATGATTCTCACTGAACTGGAGATGTAGTTGGGTTAGAAAAGTTGTGAAAATGTGCTTGCCATAAATCAGCTGTTCCTTGTTTTCTGTGAAAAAAAGCTGATGCTTTTCTTTTGCATTTTTGTAATGCAGAGGTAGTTTTTGGGATTTTTTAGCTATGGTGTACTTTGTTACATCAATTTTGCAATTTCTCAGTTCATGCTATTCAGTTTTAATGAATGAAGTGGGGCACAATGGTTTTGGAACTGCAGCTTTGAGAAAATCTTGCATCTATCCTTTATCTTTGAGGAGGAGGTTATAAGGGGAGTTCCAGAAGTACTGTCATCTGAATCATCCCCCAGAATACTCAGAAAAGATATTTATATTGCAACTGTTTATTTGCGCTAGCAACTATTGCTATATAGTGAAACCTTGCTAATTCTCTCTTCAAAACGTCCAAATTATCAGAAGGTCACATTATCAAATGGCCTCCGAAAAACTGCAAAATACTGCTCGCATGAGAGTGTATATTTGGTAAAGAGCGGGCAGTTGTTTTCTGCTTTTGAGACGAAAACTGTGCGGCAACACGATTTTTCATAATTCTGTCAAATACTGATCCGGAGTTCCCGGGTTCGAACCCGACCGCGGCGGCTGCGTTTTTATGGAGGAAAAACGCTAAGGTGCCCGTGTGCTGTGCGATGTCAGTGGATGTCAGTGCACGTTAAAAATCCCCAGGTGGTCGAAATTATTCCGGAGCCCTCCACTACGGCACCTATTCTTCCTTTCTTCTTTCACTCCCTCCTTTATCCCTTCCCTTATGGCACGGTTCAGGTGTCCAAAGATATATGAGACAGATACTGTGCCATTTCCTTTCCCCCAAAACCAATTATTATATTATTAATGCGACACACTATTGGAAGTGTTGGAAGCAGCACTACTCTATTATGGTGCGGGGCTCAGTGTCCTTTTTACTGTGCGATGCGGTAGTGGTGGAGCTTCTTCACATATGGCATCACATTTGAGGAGGCTTCACCGCGTAAGCAGCGAACAGTACCTGATAAGCACGGGCGTTTCGGAGGGGTGAAAGAACCACACAGACGGAAGCGAGAGAAACATGCAAAGACCAATGACAAGTCAGTCAGCGTTCTTAACGGCATGCAGCTATGCGCGGCTGGCTGAGGGACTGGCTGTCCCAGGCTGGCCAATGCACGGTCGTTAGCTGCCATTGCCACGGGCTGGCAGCAAAACTCCAAAAACGAAACTATGCATCCGGATTATTTCTCGGTCTAGTGACAGAGGCCTGCCACCGATCGTCATCATGCCTGCCGTTGAGCGCACGTGAGAGGTGCGCAGGGAACAATGTAATATACAATTCATTTCAAGCATGCGGATGGATATTTGGATAACCACTTGCCGAGCAGGTCATATGGTGACACAGGGCCCTTTAGGGAGCTCTGTGAATGAGCCAGTGCGACCTCAGCAACCTCTGAATTAAAGAGCGTCCGATGTCATAGTCTTACATTAGCGTTGGGTGGGACTATAGCAGCAGTCCGAATTGTCTGCATTATGGAATTAATGGGGTATCAAGTTAACGAGGCTTTACCGTATGTGTGAAAGGTTAATTACCTGCTTCTGGCAGTATATTAGCTACTTTTGATGCAGTACCCATTGTACAGCTTCAGAGGAAGTGTTATATGTGTTTTCAGTCTCATGAGGTGTCACTGTAGGTCACATAAGAAGGTAGACGACTTTGGATATGGGAGCAGTATGATCTCAGTACATGCGCTATGAAAGTGCTGCACAAGCATTTCGTGCACACTGCTTGCGTGCTCTACCAGAATCAGGAATCATCTTCTGGACATGAAGAAAGTGTTTTACCAGTTGTGCCATCAGTGTAGTGCATGCAATGATCACCCATCATGTTATGAATTGCAGAGAACTTTCTTGTTCGGAAAAGGAGTGAGCATGAGGATACTGTTTTCCTACCTGTCTCTAAAGACATTCAAAGAGGGAGCGAATATTGACTTCCACCATGCTGTACAGCATCTGCTGTAGGCACTTCTGAGTAGTGGCATTGTAACTGCTATTAATATTGCCTGCTTTGGTGTATTATTGATCTGACGTTGTTTATTAAAAGAGTGCATGGAAAGGGGAATGTAGGCAGTATAGTGTGCATCAGTTGCGTTCGAGAATAGTAAATTTCAGGTAAAGGATTTTCTGTCGTTACCTCTATATGGCAGCTTATGGTGTATTCTAGTCGGGGATCTGGAGCAAGTTTTCTTGCGCCGTGAAAACGAAGATTGTTTCAATGAGCAATTTGGATTCAGATCCTCAGTTCTAATTGGATCACGATGGCATGCTCCCAGACTTCTTGGATATCTTGCTCCTTCACGGATTTAGGGATCAGCTTCGGATTGCAGATTGGAATAGATCATTAAGTAGCCTATTAAGTAATAATGCATTCGCATTAGAACCCCTCATGCTGGAGAAATCTGTCCGTCCATGTGAAGCCTCGGGTTGGCAGGTGGATAACTGGAGAGAGAGGGAAATCCCCCTTAAGTGAAAGAGGGAAGACGAAAAGAAAGTGGGTAGTGATGGGTGGAAGGTGGGGGAGAGTGAAGAGGGGGTACAGCATGTCACACTGGAATTGTTGGATTGGATATAAAGAGAGGAACGGGGGTACGGCATGTCACTCGTGATTGATGGACTGGATGGTCTGAACCAGTCAGTGGCAGCAGCTGCTCCGTCCAGGGGAACACTAATGTTAATGTATACTCTGCTGCATCAGTTGCATTGATCATCTATATTTTTTTTTTTTGTTGTTCATTTGTCGAGGACCTGGTGGCACTTATGCAGTGCAAATTTGTGTGACATTTGAAGACTAATAAGCAGTTATTTAGGTGCCAGGAACAGTTAGCACCAAAATTCTTAACATTTGCTTCCTTCTTCATGTGGAGCCATTAGTACCACTCAGCAATGTATTCATGTCCAAGAAACTGGCAGAGTGCTGAGTTTTAGTGCCAGAAAAGCTTGGGGCATATGAAAAGATCTGATCTTTAGCTGTCCAACCACTGAGTTGGATGCATCAAGTGCACTGTAGTTCATTGGTGGTTCAGCTTACCTTAGCTGCTGGCTAAACATACTCTGTATGTCTGTAAAGTATAATGTCCAGTACCCCATGTGGGCTTTCAGGGCTCCTGCTGTGGAGGGCTGTGGATTGATTTCAACCACTTGTGTTTTTTTTAATGCACTCTGACATCGCACGGCACACAGGTGTGTTTGCATTTCACCTCCATCAAAATGCAGCTGCTGCAGCTGGAACTGAATCCCATGTCCTTGGGCTCAGCAGTCGAGTGCCAAAGCCACTGAGCTACAAAACTTCAGCTGGCATACAGTATACCTAAATGTGGATATTCAGACAAGAAAGATAACAAAATCTGTTTACTAGTGCGTGGAGTTGATCATTTCATTCTCGTTAGTCAGTTGTGCGTGCTCAGGGGACTTTTTAATGCAGAAGTTCTTTGAATAAGCCACATTTAGCTTTCGCTTTGTGGTCTTAGTAGCTTCACATTTCAGCACCATTCAGTACGTACTGTTACATTAATGTCTGGGCTTAAAAACATATAGCCTGGACTGTCAGCTTACACAGAGTCCTCATAATCTATTTTCGTCATATTACCATAGTTTCCAGTGATAAGTTGCAGTCTTTTTTTTCTGAATTTTTTGTCAATGCAACTTATACACTGATTTGAATTATGCACAGCCAAAAAGTACTTGCCACTGTGCGTCGCCTTTTGCCGTACCCAGTAACTGTGTCTTAAAAAAGGAGAAAATCAAGTTATCTTTAAAATGTTATCATATGGGTACAATCATATTCTCGCCATTGCTAGACTGACCACGGCCTGTCTGACCATGTTCTCGGAAGTTTTAATTTCAATTCTGTCGGCGTCACTTCCTTTTGGCTTCATGTGCATTGCATGTTGTTCTTGCTCAACATGATGCTGCTTGCAAGTTGGAGAAGCTACTGTGCAAAAATCGAGTTTTGGGCCATTGGGTATGCATCTGGAGAATGGGAACTGGGCAGCAGGGAGACAGCGTGAGTAAAAAATGATCCAGGACTGGCGCAAAGCGGCAACTGTGGTCCGGTCCGTGAAGCCAACAAAAAAGCCAGACCGTGAAAAGAAGGCACGCCAGTCAGTGCTTCAGCGTCGTCTGCGCAAGTGTGCATTTCGGCACGCTCTCTAACGAAAGGATCCTCGGCACATTTTTATATTGCTTACCAAGTGAACAGGTGCATCTGATACTACAGTGCAGCTTTTGTGTGACTTTTTCCAGAAAAACTGCTGTTTGTAGAGGGGTGCAACTTATTCACAGGTGCGGCTTATCGACTGGATTATACGGTGCCTTCATACGCAGCCACTGTTTGATTCATTCAGTGGAAATGCAAGCCAGCTGTTGTCTGCAGTAAAAGCTGCTGAGCCGTCAGTTCAGTGCGCAAGAAAAAAACATCATTGCTTACGTCTGATAAAAAGGCATATGAATGTGACACACTGTCTTAATGGTGTTTTCCATGACTTGCCAGATCAGACAAATAGTTAGACACCTTGTTATGGCTGTTAAATTGTGAATATATTGGGTATCTTATAGCTATAGGTTAATGAAAGAATTGGAACAGGTTGCAGGAAAAGAGAGGAAACGAGCATATGTTATATGTTGAAAATGATTCAAAATTAAAATTAGTGGGCTATTGAGACTGCAGCAAGATGGTGGTGGCACCACACAGTCCGTAGTGAAGGTACCTTGTGTCCATCAGTGAGAGTGCATGCATAATGAACCGCTTTGAGTGAGCGTCTGAGTCTGCGAACTTCTTTGGCTTCTATTACTGGTTTTTTTCTCTGTGCCCTGAGCTGCTGCATCATCAATGTGCAAACAATACCTAACAAGGATTGCCTGCTTGAACAGTTTTTTCAGCTTCCCATCACAGCCATGCTTCCAACATCAATTACTTTGCTGGGTATACAGTGTGCAGCGAGTGGAGTATTCCTCAGTGTGTTTAGCTCCTGCATGCTTATATGCATTGTATCGGTGTTGTTTGCCAGGTTTCTCTCCCCTAGTGCCAATGAAACTGAATGGCAGCCAGTGAAGTGCTTGATGATGCACTTTGCTGTTGGCAAGTTGCTGACAGATCGAGTCGAGCGTTACTATCACAAGGTCCAACAATCTTTCTGCAGTCCTACTGCCTGTAGCAATTCCAGTTACTCCACTCATTGGTAGTGCCCTAAATGTCAAAAAGCATTACAGAGCTAATAATCCGCAAGCATAAGAAATACACTAAATACATCTTTAGGTAACAGGGAATGAAGCCACTGCATTACATCAGGTTAGCACTTTCTTGCACTGGGCGTGATCGCACAATTATTTTGATGAATTGAGTAGGTTATTCCAGTCACTGCAGATGTCTGAGGACTAGGTGCTCTTTCAAGTGCTTTGCAAACCGATGATTTAGGGATTTTTCACTGGCTGCCAGTTCACAAGGGTGGACAACATAATGGTGGCAGTATTGCAAACAGCTGCATTTTTAAAAAAATGTTTATGCTGTTAGCAACATTCGCTGCATTCTCAGGAGATATACTGCATTTTCTTTTCTGGCACCATTTTGCTAGGTTTGCTTTAGCAGTACAATGCCTTGTGTTCTGCTCAAGAACCTCCCAAAATTTCTGAAAAGATGGCTTTTAGTGGTTTCATGGTTGCCCAGTTGTGTTTTCAGTACCTCTGCTAAAAGTTAACTTATTGAGAATGCTTTCTCACTTGTGCATTCTTTGTACTGTGGCTTTACTGTCATTAGGACACAGGGAAATTTGTGGCTAGGAAGTGCTTTTAGCCCTATTAATATATGTCCTCTCAAAGGTTTTCATTGTAAATGTTGCCTGAAGCTGCATAAATTGACAGAACAGGTCTGCGTTGACGGTTTGGGCTGAAGGTTTGAACAGTGTTCCAAACAGCTGTGGAAAACCCATACATAGCACATCTAGAGCTAGTGGTGCCGGCACCGTCTTGTTGAGGTGCATGGCCCATTCACATGTGTACGGCTCTTCATCATGACGGCGTAAAGGCTGCAAGGAGTTAAGTAAAAAAAAAAGTGTCTTCGAGAGATTGTCATATTCAAATCACAATTCGCAAGAAATGATGGCTTGGCGAAATTTGAAGCTTGCTATTTAAGATGCAAGTGATCAGTGCTGTCAGTAGTCATCGACTCAGATTCCTCTGCTATCAGCTGGCTATTGTCTATGCGCGGCACGGTGAAGAGGATGCTTGCGTGCTTTTTTTTGTCTGTGCCCCTAATGAGGCAGCGATTCACGCAGAACTGTTCGAATTGCTTCGACCCTTTCTTCTCATCTGCGGGGAAGTTTTTTTTAGGCGATTTCAGTTGCGTTGTGAGGTTGAGTGACAGAGTGGGTTGCGGGGGTGGTGCGGATGCCTCGGTTCGAACGCTGAGGGCTGTCTTGCGTGACTATGATCTGGTCGATGTGGTGCTGAGGGGTTCATGGCCAATCACACGTTACACTAGGTGCAGGGCGTGTCCCAGGCTGTTCTGACCTGATCTGTGTGTCATGGGACAGAGCACAAGTGACAGGATGTGCCTTCACTCTCGCTGCTTTCCTGACCACAGCCTCGTTCAGTGCTCGATTAAGTTCGCCACAAAACATGTGGAAGCTTTCGGTAATAAGTGCTAGATTATGAACTGGGTACTGTCAAACGAGGAATTCATAAAAAAATGTGACATAGGAAATTGTACGTTGAAATTGACGTCCTATCAACACTGTTACAAGGGAGCTCTTCAAAGAAAAAAATTCATTTAGTTGCTACAGCAGTCTCGCAACGATAATCAGGGTAAAATCAAGCTAAGGTACGGCGGCTAATGAACACCTTCTGTGATCTCGTACAGGCTGACGAGGAACAACTATGTGAGTTCCGGGAATATAAAAATGATAAAGAAGGAGTTCCATGATGAACTAGAGCAGTGGTACGGGGGTGTGCTCGTTCACGGCTGTGGGCGCAGATTTGAGTACGAGGCTCAACTATCTAAGGTCTTAGGGGCCTTCGAGTGGGAACGAGCAGCGCGCAACGCCATCACCAAAGTCGGCTACTCTGGGGCATCGCTAACGCAAAGTAGTTGTTGAGGGTTTTTGCTGTTACTAAGCGCACATTTTCAAACTTCAAGATAAACCAGGTTTCTTACCTAATAATAATAATAATTGGTTTTGGGGGGAAAGGAAATGGCGCAGTATGTCTCATATATCGTTGGACACCAGAACCCTGTAAGGGAAGGGATAAAGGAGGGAGTGAAAGAAGAAAGGAAGAAAGAGGTGCCGTAGTGGAGGGCTCCGGAATAATTTCGACCACCTGGGGATCTTTAACGTGCACTGACATCGCACAGCACACGGGCGCCTTAGCGTTTTTCCTCCATAAAAATGCAGCCGCCGCGGTCGGGTTCGAACCCGGGAACCCCGGATCAGTAGTCGAGCACCCTAACCACTGAGCCACCGCGGTGGGGCGGTTTCTTACCTGCAGAAATCATTGCCTGCCTTCCGAAAGTACCTCCGCAAATTCAAGCCATTATAAAGACCCTGATTAGCTTTGAGAAGATCTACTGCACAATCAAACAATGCTCAAGAAACAAAGCTGCAGGGCCAGATGGCATCATTTGCGAGTTTTATCAGGCCTTTATCGAAGACCTTACTGCAACCCTGAAGACAGTGTTCAACAACATATGGAGTAGGCGAACTCCTCCCACCTTCAATTCGACACAGCAACCTCATCTTAATACCGAAGAAACCCGGCTCATAATTGGTCCTCAACATTGCTGATTTCTGACCAATCAGCTGACTGTCTATCAGGTATAAGATCCTTGCCCGCTGGCTCGAGACGTCAACAATGTGGTAGGTGGTCGCCAAACTTACGGCTTCAAAGGCCGCTCTGTTAACACAGACAGATCTGTATCGAATGAGGATCATCTGCAAGGTGGCGGTACTCGGAACCAACCCTCATTTCGTTCTTCAGCTCGATTTCAAGAAAGCTTTCGATCAAGTTTATTGCAGCTGCCGCTTCAAATTCCTCTGGCATCGTCAGGTCGACAATATTATTGCATGACTAATTGTTTACTATGCAGAAAGTACAACTTGCAGCCATTTTGATGGAAAACCTGGTGCGACCGTAAACATTCAGAGGTAGGTGCTGCAGGGTTGCCCCATGTCACCCATGTTTTTTGCACTCCTATGTGAGGCCGCTACGCCATATGGTCCTTACATCTGAAGCTGTCTGTGGCGTAGTGCTAGACGCAGAACTACTTCGTGTGTATAGTCATACGCCGGCGACATTGCTTTCATCTGAACTGCAGCATCTCATCTGGAAGAGGCGATGCGTATACAGCTGCCCCGTTGTTTCGGTCGGTTCTCTTTCACCAAGCGGAACCTAACAAAATTAAAAGGTGCTTGACTCGGAGATAGGCTCAAGAAGTTTCCTCACATTCTTGAGGTTCAGTAGAGTCATAGAGTCGACTAGTACCTCAGTGTCAGCCTTGATTTGGACACTGCAGTAAGCTATCGGCAGCATCTAAAGGTAGTGTCAGTGAAAAAAAAAAAAAAAACTCCACATAGCCCGCTTCACAAGAGCTTATATATTTGCAACATTTATGTACTGAGCTGTGCTCTGCTCTGCCCAGATTGCAATCGTCAACCAGAAGTCTGTCCAGACCACCGAATGTGGGCTGTGTTTATATGATGATCCAATATTTTCTGGAGCCTCCAGTCAGGTGGGCTTGGCCTTGTGCACTTGTAACTGAAACTTGTGATGCAGTGGTTTCTACACTCCTGTGACTAGTGTGACAAGCTCCGTCTGGCAGCCGTGCAAGTGCCATGGTTTAACCAACTTCACACAGGGGGTGCAACCTTCGAAGCGGCCACGACGAGGCCGCTTCGGCCGTGGCACCGTCATCACTGCTGACTGCAAAGAATTGGAGCATGCAGTATAACGGCTACAAGTTTTCATGGGGATATCTTTGTGCAGTGACACTCTAGAACCTGTACTGGGATCTCGTGACAAAAGTCCTCTCAACTACTCTTTACCGGGTTCCCCTGAAAGGAGCGGACCCGACCTTGCTCTAAGATGTATCCAGATGCTGCCAGTGCCCACTGGCTCCAAAACTTTTTCTTCCCCTTCTACACAAGAATTTTACCATTGGGGGCGCAGCAGAAGGAGCAGGGACTCTTTCTATCGTTGGGTGCCAACTGTCTCTTGTGCAGAAAACGGTAACCAGCAGAACACGTTTTCCTGGACTGCAATACAGCGTCTACATTCTGGGATGAATTTCGAAACCTTTTCTATTCAAGTTGGGGCTTCGCATGGGCCGCTCTCCGGCGCTTAGATGTGCCTTCGTTGTCGCCCATATCGAAGGTCTGCGTCCTGGTACTGGGGCTCCGCTCCCTCTGGAGGGCACGGACTGATGTAATCGAGTGCATGCGAAACCCCAAGCCAGTGTGGCACCATTCTGCCAACAAAGTTGAGTGGGGGAGATCAGCTGGCGCGTGGCTGATGGGCAACCATCGAATTTAAGACGCAAGGTTAATCGTTTCAAGTCCCGACAGTGGAGCCCATCTCCGCCACGCAACAGTCTACTCACGCCTTCACTTATTAAAGTGAAAGCTTTACTAGGCTATGTCGGCAGTTTCGTGTCATCAAAATGTGTCTGCAGCCATTGTGGGGAACTAGAAAGAGAGAACGTCTAAAAAGTGGTTATAATCGAAGGAGGATGATGTGAGGATGTGGTGCAAAAAATTTGGTGACGATCGAATGAATAGTTAATTAATTAGAGCCAAAATTATGCAAAAAGTGGCCATGGCCAGGGCAAAAGTGGCGCCATATTTGAAACGCCGGAAGTGTAGTACCATGTGACCGGAAGTGTGGGCGGAACCAACGCACGGCGTCAAATTTTAAATTTTGGAACGAATTGCACAAATTCTCAGGCAAATAGGGGCAATAAAGGCAAAGAGGCAAAAATAGAGGTGGCGGGTGCCGAGGAGGCATCAATGCTTTCGTATTACTCCAGTGCGGGTTACCGCGGTGATCTCGAAATGTTTTTTTTTTTTTTTGTACCAGCCCGCGTCTATTTTTAGTTTTTCCGTCTCGTTCTCCTTTTTTCGTTCCATTCTCACCTTCATACTGTGCGTTTTCTTTTTCGTGCTACAGAGGGTGTTTCTGGTGTTAATGTAGTTGTATCTCGGCATTTGCTTAATTAATACTTGACTATTCCCCTCCACATTTTCCTGAATTTATCTCGTTCTTTTTCTCACAGCGAACTTTTCCTCGCTGTCTGTGGCATAAAACCCACACTTCTACTCTCCAATACCTCGGTTTCACTGCAACCATCCCGCCCTCAGTGTTTACCTTTTACTGATCATTGCCCGCCCTCTCATTAGCTGCGTTTACATGAAATTGACAGTGTGACTGTAGTGCATTGCACTACCTAGCACGTCACAGGTAATGCGATGCGTCAGCGTTTGCATGTAGCGCATTACCTCTGGCACGATGGTGGCGGCACATGGTGTCGCATATGGAATGCTAAGCAGCGCTTCCAGCGCAGCTGGTTTCCTGTGTTCAAAAAATTTTTTGTACTTCCTGCTTGGCTCTTCAACTGTTGGGGTGTCGTAATCCCAATTCTGAGGAACATGCTACTTTGATCTTTGTCTTACTATGTATGAACACCCTTGTTAGAATTTGTAGGCCCTCTTCTTTGTTTTTCACTCCTGCAGTTGTAAATGAATAATTCTTTTTGTTGGTGTGGTGAAAAGATAGTGGGTTGATAATTCAAGGGGGGGGGGGTCGAATCTTTCCAGCGGGCGACGCAAAGTTAATTTTATGCACGTCTAGGTTATTTTTTTATTATTTAAAAACTTCGTACAGGGCTATAAAACAAACAAGTTTTTCTGCTCACTATCTCGCGTACTAGTGCCTAAGCCAGTGCTCTAATATCCCTCACCACACTGGTCCGATATTCAGGTATGGCACTTAGACATTGGCTCCCAGTGACACTGGATTTTCAGATAGTGCGTCATACATTCCATGAGGTTTATGAAAACTTGGCAGGTGAATTAGGGCAAGTTGGAATGCGATTGGCTGTCACTCAAATTATGAAGAGCAGCTTAACCGTGTCTTTTTGAAAGGAAAGACCGACATATCCTGCCTGTACTCTCCTATCCGGCCAAAACATGGACGTTAATGAAAAAGTTTGAAGCTTTGAGGCTAAAAACAGCGCAGCGAGGGACGGAAGGAAAAGTGATGGTCAAGAGACAGAGCAGCTGATAGACCTGAAATTGGGAGGAAACGAACTTAAGCTCAACAGATAACCGGTGGTTCTCAGAGCGAGTGAGTGGATTCCGAAAGATGGGAAACCTAGGAGGAAGGAAGAGTGCAGGTATTCAGGTTTAGTGATTAAGTTCGAAAACTTGCTTCAGTAGGGCGGCCACTGCGGGAGTAATTTAAGAGCAGTTAAAGGTTTGTTGTGCTGTGGATTTAACGTGACTCATGGTGATGACAGTCTGTGGCAGTGCAGAATAACTGCTTTATTTTTTTTCTCTTCTGCTTTATCATTGTGCTGCTAAGTGCACACCATCAAGATCCTTGGCAAATGTTGCATTTCAGTTTCCGGACTATATGGAGGAACTCTATGCTGAATCAGCATTGAACGGCCCCGACCAGTCTTGCGACGAAGTGGAGCGAACAACGCAGTTTAATGGGAAAAACGGGTGCAGCCTTTGTCACCATAGGAAAAACGGAGGATGCAGCCTTTGTCACCATGGGAAAAACTGAGGGGTGCATTCTTTGTCAAGAATACGCTGGCCACTCTGCAGTTGACTCCAGCTGCTTCCAGGCCATGCTGTAAGGCTCCTTTGAGGCTGTTGCCTCTGCATGGTTGAATGAGGTGATAAAGACAGTTCTCAGTATCTGGAGCTTCGGGGCGCGAACACCGTTACAGGAGGGTCGGAGCACATAGCCCATGTACTCTAGTCATGCAGTAGCCTGAGTAATTTTGACAAAGGCTGTACAGGATTTCAATCCAGTTCTAGCCCTCCATCCATCCTTCCAAATTACGGTCTGTGGGCATATGAAAAAGCTGACATGTCATGGCTGGCATCTTTTTCCTGCTCTGCTCACCAGTGTCGGTAATTTAGTGGCTAGCACGTTTGGTTCCCAACCGATCAGCCGCGGGTTCGATGGCCAGCTGCCGCATGCTCTTTTTATTCCATTTTCTGGATCCGGTCCGAGTTGTGCTTGCCACAGATAGCGCAGAAAGCCCCCCAATATATCCGTCCTGAACTTATTCCTGTGAATGCCTAATACAAGCAGCAACAGGGTGTTTGAAGGCCATATATAATTCTCCAGATCCATGTACTTCCAGCTATTCCAGAGCAGATTCAATCACTATATAGGCTGCTCCCGCCAACACTTGTGTAAGATCTGTCAAGTAATCATTGTTGGGAACACTGTCTATACTCCTCAGTAGTTCCTTGCAGCACTACCAGGGCTGCGATGAGGGCCCAGGCGACGTTCTCACGCTGCAAAATGTAGTGCCAGTATAAAATAGGCACATGGGATGCCATGCTTTAAAGTGCCCATGCACCAAACGCTATTTCATGCCGAGCCATAACGTACGGTTGCATTACGTACTCATTTTCCCGAGTTTAGCGTGCGCGGCTTTTGCGTACACTCAAACATCGTTTTCAAAATGGCGGCCCCCTTCAAAGCAGGACCCCTCACTTCAGACTGAATTCGTCATTGTTACTACCGTTTTCAGTATGTTCACTAGCCAAAAATGGGTCACTGGGCTTTCGCTTCATCTCATCTCGCCTGTAACAAAACATATGAGCGATAAATTCGCTTTATTTTTTATTTCGAGTGGTGACTCTGCCACTTCTAGTTCTAAGAGGAGCGTCGGTTTGTTGACAAAAATGGTCCCTGCTCTAACAACCAGATGGCGCCACTGCGCTGAGCCAGGATGAAGACGAATGAGGACGCGGTGCATCCAAAAAAAAGCTGTATCCGTTGCAACGCTGGTGGCAGATGACGCGGCGTAACAGCGTGTTCTGTTCCACTGACTACACCAACACAGGCGTAGTCGCGGTGCGCCTGTGGTGCGACCTTTGGTTGTGTGTTTGTGTTTCGTTCTATTTATTTTTTCGTTTCCTTTTCTTTTTACTCCGGCTAAAACACACATGTTGTGACCGCCCGCTACAAAGGGTTATGCCACATCATCGTCGTGTCCTTTTCCATACGCTGAACTAAAAATATGAACGAGACAAATGGCATGACATCCCGCAAAGTTCTTGTGTTTAGCGTATGTAAGCGTGCATACACTTTTGGTACGCAGACAGCATCGATTTACACACTCTTACCATATCTGTGTATGCCGCGAGCAGACGATGAGTCGTGGAGATGTACGTTCCGTGTAAGGCCAGGTTTCGTTGTGGGGAAGGCGAAGGCTAAATGCGTTGCTGATAGGTGTAAAAAATTTTCCGTTTACTCCCAGGTAACTGTGCGTTTAGAAAGTGCTTGTTTGGATTTCTTCATGAGACATGAACCTCTGCGCTCGGCTTTTCCGTAGGAGTGGGGTGATGGGTAGAGCTGATGACGATCACAGGCTGAAAGAATGTGTCGACACGATTGGGGAATGATTTCTATTGGGAAATTGCTTTTCGGAAATGCATTTTGCCACTGCAGTTAACTGAACTGAGATAAAGGAAGATACTGCCATACATGATACCTCTTGTGTGAGGTACCAAAGCGACCCAAACCCTTTTTCAGAATGTGAGCGTTCACTTACGGATTGAGGTGAACGATGTCAAAAACTAGTCTGCTTTGACGTGCGTCGCTCGCGAGGCTTTACCGTGCGTCTGTGGGCAACGGCATGTGGCAGGACTGTTCAGCAGCCTGCAGTGATGGTACACGAGGAGGGGATATTGTCTTCCATTCTTCTGTTATGGGCATCTGCATATACGCTTGTTCCACAGAACTCTCTCCAGTCATCTTGTAGCTTTTGAGTGATTTTACGGAAATAAAATGGAGGAAGTATCGCTGTCTATAGCCTGTGTAGTTATGTGAGCTTTAAGGTTAGTCGCAAAAAAAAATGTATATATTGAGGCGTTGTATTCCTGTAACAATATTTTATTGGGGGGGGGGGGGGGGGGGGGGGGGGGGGGAATGTTCTACACGGTGTTCACGTGGGTGACGATGTTTGATTGCTCCTCCTTCTGGAATGTGTTTCAACTCTTTATATGTTGGAGAAATATCCTCATGGTTCTCGTCTCAGGCCAGTGCCGTAAATCTGTGACAAGGCGCCTCAATTTCATCCACGCTTCCCTTTCGGCTTATTTCTGCTACACTCCTGCCAGCATCGCTACTTTAGTTCAGCCTTCTGGGTGATGAAGGCGAAACAATTTCAGTTAATACTGTTTTTTTTTTCTTTTCTTGAGGGGCACTGCTAGCTGATTAGTGAGCGGCGCCTCTTCCAAGAGTTTTATCGGCGGGAAAGCCATGCAACCGGACAGGGTATGCCTGCACCCATTGTCAGTATAGCTGAATTTCTGACGGCACCGGGATTCGAACTGAGCACTTTCCGTATACGAGTCGGGTGCTCTGTCACAGCGCCATTGCTGCTTCGTGCGTAGGTTGCTATATTCCAGTAACGCATGTGAAAGTTCGGGCTTCTATTCTGCCTTGTTTTTTCCCTCAGGCCGCGCATGCTCGCGCCGTTGTGTTCATCTAACCATAGCAGTGGTCCGACACCACCACGATACGTCACGTAGTGGTAACTGCAAGGAAGTAGCTGAAGCATAAAGAAATCAAACATTTGATTTCACGACCAGGGTGTCTACCAACTGGGAAAACCGTGAATTATCAGGGAATTTGGATAATCTGGAAAAACTCGGGGAAAACTCAGGGGATTTGTGCTTATATCAAGGAAAATTAGCTGCAGTTCTACATAAAAGGAACTAAAATCGCGATAATGCGGCCTCGTGTAAACAATGTGGACTGCCATTGCACAGATTGTCCAGTGCGGCATTACGTGTCCTCTCCTCAGCGACCGCTTGCCTCCAACGTTGGGCTGTCAAGTGGAGCATCCCAGCAAGGCGGCAAAAAGCTTTGCGGTGCCAGCGGCGCTTCCAATTTCGAAGCGTACTACGCTGAAAGCAGACACTTTCTCGCGCTTCCTCGGCACTGTGGCCGACGGCAGAGCGCGTGCTTCTTATGGTTCGCATGTGCGCTGTTCGCCGGCCAGCAGCCCCCCCTTGTTTTCCTGCGCATCTCCTTGATGGAAGCGTCTATTTCTGCCGCAGGGGGTGCACGCACGCAATGCAATCGGCGCAGCTTTGGGAGAAAGGTTTCGTGCCTTTTCGCAATCTGCTGACGCTAGCAAAGCAACGAATTCTGTCCATACTTAGCTGCGCCGTTTTGAATCGATTTAGTTTTATTGACTGCTGTGGTGCCGCAGGCAAGCTGTGTGCGACGTGTCAAGCATAACGGCCTTGAAGTGCACTTTCGTCCAGGACTGGATGAATGCGTAACATTGCTAGTTTGCAGCCTGGATTAGGCCAGTTGAAAGTAACCCGAACGCAGCGTACTGTGTGCTGCGCAGAAAGCAGTTTTCATTCAGCAACATTGGAAGAAGAGCGGTGACAAGTCACGCCGAAAGTAAGAAGTATTGTCTGGCCATTGCTGGAGCCGGGACAGCCTCTGTAGCCTCATTTTTGACATCGCCGGCCACCGTTGTGACCAATGCCGGGACACCCTCTGTAGCCTCATTTTCGGCTCCGCCGACCACCGTTGTGACCACTGACTAATGCCGGGCCAGTGCCGTCAGTTTCTGCGCACCCTTCAAGTGCTTCAACTACTGCGATGGACATTCAACCCGAACGTACAGCAAAGGATATCTTTCAGCGTGACTTAGAGGTCATAAATGCTGAAGTGAAGTGGTGCCTCAATACTGTTATGACGCACACATCACTCCGTGCTGCTGCGGCATTGGATTCTCTGTTCCCTTTGATATTCCCATCATCAGCTGCAGCCAAGAAAATGCAGCTTGGCAAAGACAAGGTAGGATATACTGTTGTCTGTGGCCTCGCACCTTTCTTCAAGGAGAACCTCATGTCGGAAGTAAACCAAGCCTCCCACCTCGTCGTGGCGTTTGACAAATCGTTAAACAAAGTGGCACAAAAAGAGCAAATTGACATGTTGGTTCCCTTTTGGTAGGATGCAAAGCAGAGCATGAAAACGCGTTACTTGACTTCATGCTTTCTGGGGCATGGGCGGGCGGAAGAATTGGTGCCCGCTTTTAAAACTTCTACAGATGGACTTTCTTGATAAAAAATTCTTCAGATCTCAGCGGATGGGCCAAATGTAAATATAAAATTTCTCCATGAGATCAAAAAAGAACTTTGTGAATCCAGCAATGGCCGCCGTGTTCTCGAAGTTGGTAGCTGTGGCCTTAATGTTGTGAGCGGTGCTTTCAAAACCGGACACGCGGCAATATGTTGTCAACTCTTGGAATTTCTTCGGGCTTTGTACAAATTATTCAGATATGTTCCTGCCCGACGTGCTGAATATGCACGCATAACCGGGAGCAACATTTACCCTATGAAGTTTTTCACTTAATAGCTCTCTCACTTCTACAAACTAAGGTTTCTATAATCTGCAGTTCGTCTGAATAGACTTGCAAGAAAGAATCGCACTTGTGACGTTAACGTTCAGGTCCCACACCATTGCGGTTACTATCAGTAGATAGAAATATCTCAAATTTGAAAATATTTGTTTCCGCGTGCATCTTCCTTTTAGTTTGTATTTGAAAATGTTCAATTTGATTTGCAGTTTGTTTTAGCATTTTTTTGGAGATATTCGATTTGTTATGCATTTTGCTAATCTCTCCCCTTTTTTTAAATGAAATAAACACTACTTCTTACTATTCAAATAGGATTAAATCATTTTTATTTTTAACATGCTTACTGGAGAGTGATATCATCAGGTGGCTTTGTGTCAGCTTGTTTTCGCATAAAACAAAGTACTGTGTCACTCAGGGAATTTTACAAATGCACTCAGGGAAAACCTGGAAAACTCGGGGAATTTGGAGACACCCTGACGATGTTCCACCTACGAAGTTGTCTCGTCGACGTCGCAGCTGACAAACACCAGCGGCTGTCGAATTAAGTGCTTCGACTTTTAGCCAGTTACAATGTATACAGGTCACCTGATATTGCAGTGCAATCAGCGGATATCATGTCATGCAGTCGACATGATGTTTTGAGCGCACAAAATGCGATGCTAGCGTTTGTTCTCCGCACGATGACCAAAATAAACGATGTGCTGTAGCAGTGTGCAGTGATATTCTTATGCAAGCTGCTATAGAAGCTCAGAAGGAGTGGGGTCAGGCATGAAGTCGACAATTCAACACTGTGACAAAACGTGCACCCAGAAACAACGGGATCACAACAGGCTTTGGTGGCCGGCGAGCTCGTGAAGTGTTGTTAACCATGCACCAGGCCTGGTATTGGCGTAGCTCCAGTCTCACCTAGCATCTCGCACTACTCTGCGTCCTAAACGTATTTCTCTCTCTCTCTGGTTCCTCATCAGTTGACGCTAATCCAAAAGGAAACAGCGAGTGTGCACAAATGTCCGCGCCTCCGTCGCTACAACGGCTCCTCAAGATCACCCTTGCCTCTTGCCTGACTGTGCCTGCAGCAAGCACCACTATTATCATAACAGTGTCTTTGAGAAGGGCCGTGGCAGTCGAAACTATTCTTGTCATTTATGCATGAAATGCACCAAAACTTTCTACAAATATGGAGCTTTTTATGCATATTTCAGGACTGGGTTTTATTTTAGGCTAGAGGTTATGGTTGCTGAGTAATTACAATTGCATCTTCATAAGCTCATTTCCATGCCTGTAAATATTTAAAAAGGAAGTGCGCAAGTTACGTCAGCATGCTCACAAAGAAAGTCCCATTCTGTGCAGAGAAGCTATTCGCTATTTTTTAAGATGCCCAGTGCTTACAAAAATAAATGCATATTTACATGATAGTTTTTCATAGAAAAATAAATTTCAGGCTATTGCACATATACATAAAAAAACTTAGAGGACGAGGACACTTAAGCCTCGCCTTTAAGAGCAGAACGCAAAAGCATTATCGGGCCGCCACTGCTTATCGCTTATCGCCTCGTTTGCTTTTGCTTTTGTTCAGAGAAATGCGGCAATGCAACCAATGGGAGGTCTGATCTCTCCTTTTCACTCCAATTCCAAGACAGCGAAGGCGCAGAATATCCGATGTGCTGGGACCACCAGAAGTGTGATCCACTCTCAATTTTTGACAACCGCAAATAAAAACGCCATTTTCTAAATTTCTGCTGCATATTCCACCATAATTTTTTGCCACTAGACATATGGACACTCGAAGGCCACGAAAAAAAATGAGAAATTCAAAATTTTGACTAGGGTGGCTGTTTTGTATGCCGCGCCCCCCTTTAATATGCTCACGGGCCGCATATTCTACATTTAGTTTGATCATAAGCAGCTCATCAGCTTATTTCCTACGCCTTTCTGGTGTGTTTCCAGTGGCGATTGTCAACCACCCTGTCGTTAACTACGCTTCTCGTAAATACTTTAGCCGACAACAGACGACAAATGTACGCCTTTGCCGTATGCAGACCTTTTTTACATCCTTGAAATCATTACAAGCTTTATGCTTATTTAGTGTCTTTTGTTGGTGCTTAGCGTCTTGGCTGAGGCTGTATAGTATAGATACTTTCAATTAAATAAGGACTTGGTACGCAGTTATAATTTTGTTATTTTTGAACTTTTTACGCCTCCATGCTGCCATCTCCAGAGCCACTTTCCTGCCTGTATTTTTAGTTTCGAAAGGGCTGCAAGGTAAGATTGCGATGTCTTCTACGGCTATGTAGTCTATGGTTTATTACGGGGCCGATTTAATCTCCTTTTGGTATTATTGACAGAGTCCGCGTGTAGAGGGATGGACGGTTATGGCGGCGAAGTTTTCTCCTTTGGTTAGTTTGTTTCAAGTGATGTGAAAAAAAGCTTTTCTTATCCCCGTTATTGTTGTCCTTGCAGGAAGAACAGCAAGTTCACAATGGCCAGACCAAGCTGAAGCACTTCCCTGAGGGATACATCGGCAAGCTACAAGTGATGAAATCTGGCCGTGTCCGACTGGTACTCGGTTCTGTGGCCCTCACTGTGGACATGGGCACCAATGTGACTTTCCACCAAGAACTCATGTCCTTGAGGATGACGGAGGGAGCTGCCGACATTTCCATTCTTGGACAAGTTATGTACAAGTTAATCTGCCTACCCGAAATGGAAGAGCTTCTAAAACCAGCAGACTCTGAAGATTGCTAAGGGTGCCTTTTTCTTAGCAAGGCGTTATACATAAATTGATTACGCTTTGCCTCATTTGTTTTCCCCCTCTCACTTTTTTTTTTATTCACATACCCTAAAGGCCCTTTACGGGCATTACATAAGGGGTTAAAAAAAACAATAATGTGATCCTATTACATAACACAGTGAAAAATCAGAAAAGCATAAAAAAATGCGCTCAGATAAACGGGGAAGACAAATGGATAAATGAAGTGTTTGAGAACATGTACATGGACCACAATGCTCAAGACAATGTAAAAAAAAATACACTTCTGATAATAATCTATTAAGGACCAGCACAGAGTAAGCACTTCAGTTCACAAATGCGTCGTAATTATTTTCGGAAACGATTTCTGCGGGTAGTTTATTCCAATGATAAATGGCAAGGAACAATGGCGAGCGACGCATAAGTTTAGTGTGAGCTATCTTGGGTTTCACTTTGACGCAGTGGTCTAATCAGGAGAAAATGCGATGTGCTGGTTTGGTATGAGATTATGAGAACGGCGAAGGATTGTGATAGAGCTTGTGAAAGTGACATAGCAGGGTGACAAGTCTTCGCTTTTCAAGTGAGCTTAAATTTAGAGATGATTTAATGTCTGTGATGCTGGAGTAGCGAGCGTATTTCCTTGTGATAAACCTAGCAGCCTTATTTTGAAGTGATTCCAGTTTATCGGCAAGGTAAGCTTGATGTGGGTTCCAGATGAAACCGGCATATTCTAGTTGTGATATGACTAAAGTTGTGTATGCTAAGAGTTTGGTCGCCTGATTTGCAAAGTACAAGTTACGCCTAATGAAACCGAGGGTTTTGGATGCTTTAGTGGTTATATATTCAATGTGTTTGTACCATGACAAATCAGAAGCAATGTAGACACCTAGGTATTTGATCGCAGGAACTTTTTCAATGGCCACGTTACTGATAGAATAAAAGATGGGTTCAGTGACTCTAGCCATCGTAAATGTTACAAGTTTTGTTTTCGAAACGTTTATATATCCATATGCCATTGTTCGCTTCACTTCAAAGGCTGCCTCGTTATATCTGGTGGCGTGTGCATAAAAGTTCAGGAATAGTCTCCGGAGGGCATTGGTGACTTGTTTTTGAGGGATATTCTTCTTCCTGTCCACAGCGAGAGAATGGAACAGACTGCCAGAGAATGTGGTGCTCGCATCGGGTGTGGATGTGTTCTCTGCCGGAGTTCGTGATTGTTGGTATAGTGCCTGATGTAATGCGCCTTGCATTTGTGTTGGGCATGGTGTTTTCACATTGTTTTCTGTTTCGTTGCAGCGATATTTCTACGCATTTTTATTTGTTGCTTAGAGGTCAGTTCCACTTTTTGATATGTTAAAACTTGGCACCGACTGGATGGTGCTGGTGTTTTGTTTGTCGTGTTCCGCCTTTGTAATCTGTACCCTGTATCGCTCCTATCTTGGTCCTGACCGGACTGATAGTATCTCTAATAAATAAATAAATAAATAAATAAATATCAAATGTAATGGTGATTGGCAAGAAACTTCCATTTCCTTACCTGCATGTATACGGATCTTTCAATGTAGTAGAAAGTGCGAGCAGAAAGTTTACATAGGGCTCTCCAGATTTGACCAGGGCACGAGAGGTGCACTTCCGATTATCCGAATTAGGACCGTATCTGCAGGGCTTACGGTACAACGCTCGTACCTCTGTAGCTTGTATGTAGCGCATATATAATTGCAGCTGTGTGCCAGCTATTTCTGTAAGGCGTTACAGATGTGGTCGGGTGTCGCCTTTGCTGTACGAAGACGGCAACACCCGCTAAAAAAAAGATGCAGGGCAGAATGTGGCCCATTAAAGCACGCCAGTGTGAATGGAAGCACAGCAGGAGGGGCCCATTTGTTCCGATTTTTGGGTCTAGCATGGAAGGCATATCCCGACAAACTGAATCGGCTGGCAACCGACTCTCAGCTATCCATTATACAGACAGATTTGTTTCCTCACATCAGTCATAAGAGGCGGGTGGACGAAAGTAAATTTAATGATGCGATGCGGCAAGCCCGATCACATCTGTGTGTGTTACTTATCGTTCGTCTGCTGTAGCTTAAGAGCAAAGATTCGGGTTTACGGGTGGCACGATGTGAAACCGCAGTTGCGTCGGCACCCACAACTGTAGATGCAACAAAGGAGTAAGCCTTGTGTCATCTTTTCTTGGTCCTGTCTGCTGCGCTGTTTTTTATGCAAAGAACTGTGGACAGTGTTCTTGTCTGCCACGGTTTCTATTTTTGGGGCACCGCCTCACCTGGAGGCCCGGGAAGTGCCAAGCGCTGGCACGGCTCGTGCCACGTGGCACCAGGCGCCAAAACGAAACTTCTCTCTAGCGCATCACCAAAAGGAAGACGAAATGGCGCTGCACAATGCCCTATGGTGGGCTGCGCATCAGGAACATTGCACGCTCGTGGCGCTGCACCTTCTGAACAGTATAATTGTCTGTATATATCCGGCAGCACGCAACGGCAGTGTCGCTGCAGGAGATTGACAGTGCGGCACGCTGGGTACACGGTCGCGATCTGCTTTTTCAGTGTGGAAACGCTTTTTTTCTATAACGCGCGCAGCATAAGGCGGCCAATGGTAGGGTCATTTTTTTCTACCTACACTAGCTACACTAGTGTAGCATGGGTCCATTTTTTTACCAGTGTAGAAAAAGTGTAGCTCCGCCCACCTACACGAACGTATTTCTTTTACGCGTAGTGCAGGACAATACACTTTCTACACCGCTTTCTTAGGAGGTGTAGGCTAGCAGACGAAAAAAGGCGCACGTTTCAAATGCACAACGCCATTTTGTGACTGTAAATGTCGCGAGCGGTTGCAGCGCAGCCTCGCAAGTCTGAAGTTCGTCCGCCTGGACGATGGCAGCGTTATGGCGGTGCACCTACGAGACGGACAGCGGCAACCTTACCGTCTACGAAGATAAAAAACTGCTTACACGTGTGAATGTGCGTATTTTAGTCTGCCAATGCTACTTCGCGTTTAGGTAAGCCGCGTTTGTTCCGTTGGTATCGGCACTGAGCGACCCACATGAAAAAATGTATTCTGCGTACATGGCCATCTACGTATCTGGCTGAGAGACGAGGAACAGCCATCGAAAGTCGCCCCCCATATGCCGCGGAACGCCGGTTTCAACGCGGCGCAGAACGCTGTTCCCCTAGTCACGACAGAAGCATGGATGCTTTGCATTTCACACGAGGACCCTTCTTCCGACGATGAACTTACTGTGCAAGAAATTTAGCGACAATTGCGTTCTGTGCTCCATGCGTCCGCTTAGCAGACGATACAACTTGATGTGTTGCGCTCCATTTGAGGAGAAATAAAAAATGCCTATTGCATTTATTTACTTAATAAACGCCATGCAGAAACGTTTTGCAGTATATATTCCTTTATTTCATCATGTAATATATTACGACGACCCAAACATTCAGAGCTTGTCGTCTGCTCCCGAGGACGGCGACGCTCGGTATCACGCTATTGGCTGACGCTCGTGCAGACTAGTGAGTGAGTGAGCAAGAACTTTATTTTCCACCGATGTAGGAGACCTCCTGCTCCCCATCCCCGGCACGCAGGCCTGGGGAACGGGGGCCGGGGTCTCCGCGACTAAAGACGGGCGAAGCGACAGTGTTTCTTCGCGGCTTCAGCCGCCAGGCGGATGGCTTGCTGCTGGTGGGCGAGGGACTCGCTTCGCAGCATCAGTTCCCAGGCTTCTCTACTTCTTATGTTCTCCTTGACGCCCGGGGAACCAGGGCATTGCCAGATTATGTGGTCTAAAGTACCCCTCTCTCCACATGTCGCGCATTTATCGTCGGCTCTTTCCTCCACTTGCGTGTGGTAGAGCCAGACGGGGTTCGGGAAGTTCCCAGCTTGCAGGCGCCGCCATGCGACTGCCTCCCTGTTTGTTAGCGCTCGGTCCGGTGGTGGCAGGGACCGTCTACCAAGTCTATAGTGCTCTATGATCTCTTTGTATGTCTGCAGCCTCTCGTCCATCCCTTCGCAACCAGGCGGCTCTGCGGCTGCCCGGAAGTAGAGTGCTCGGGCTAGCTCGTGCGCCGCCTCGTTGCCGGGGACGGATTCGTGCGCGGGGGTCCAAATTATTCGAACTCGTCTATCGACTGAAGAAGTTGGCGCGGAAAAACGAGGACAAGCGAGACAAACAAAGACGAGCGCTCGTCTTTGTTTGTCTCGCTTGTCCTCGTTTTTCCGCGCCAACTTCTTCAGTATGCATTTCAACCAACTCGCCCAACTTTCTGCTCGTCTATCGAGTTTTCCCTTTTCCAAGATTTTGACTGCCTCCTTCGAGACCCTCCCTTTTCCAAAGTTCCAGACAGCTGTTTTGCTGTCGCTAATGATCGTACTGGCTTCCGTGCCAACGCAAGCGAGCGCTATTGCAACTTCTTCGGCCGTGTCTATGTTTCGACTTCTAACGGAAGCGGCGGCGACGGGTACGCCGCGGCCGTCGACGACCGCAGCCACCGCCGCCCCCAACTTTCCGCTAGCCGCGTCCACGTAGGCGACTCCTTTCGGCCCTATTTTGTCCGCGTTTTTTGCGAGAGTCTCGGCCCTCTTCCGTCTCCTCTCCCCGTTGTATGTGGGGTGCATGTTTTTAGGTAGCGGGGGCACTGTTATGTGTTCGCGGCATCCTCGTGGAATGTCCGCGTGTTGGCATGTCCCCCTGTCGGACTGCAGCCCCACCCAGCCAAGGATGGTTCTGCCCGTGGTAGATTTGCTTAATCTTTCCAGTTGTGCCATGCGCACAGCCTCCGCTAGCTCCGTCCAATTATTGTGCACACCCATTTCGAGGAGGCGTTCAGTAGAGGTCGAGATTGGGAGTCCCAGAGCCCTCTTCACGCATCGTCTGATGAGTGCGTCTATTTTCTGCTTTTCGTCCGATCTGATGTTTAGGAATGGTGTGGCGTAGCTTATGCGGCTAGTGATGTAAGCCTGCATTAGCTTCAGGAGGCTTCGTTCTTTAAGGCCTCGACCCTTGAGTGCGATTCTCCTGAACAGACCCATGACTTGCGTGGCGTACGCACTCAATTTCTTTATCGTTGTATCATTGTACCCGTCCGCTTGTAGAAATAGCCCCAGGATCCTAATCTGCTCGACTTTTGGCACTGTTTGGCCCTCTACTGTTATGTTGATGTTTATCTGGCGTTTGTGCCTGAGCGCCTTCGGATTGTAGATAAAGAGCTCCGATTTTTGGGGAGCGCATGAGAGGCCCCTTTCAGCCGCATAGGACACTACGGTGTCTGCTGCCGTTTGTAAGCGCTCCTCGATGTTCGCGTCGCTGCCCTGGGTGACCCATAGGTTGACGTCGTCCGCGTACATGCTGAATTTCAAGTTTTCCACTTTTCTCAATTCTGCCGGGAGATTTCGCATGGCAACATTAAAGAGGAATGGGGACAGCACTGAACCCTGCGGCGTACCCCTACTACCTAGTTTGACGGTGGGGGATGTAGCGCCTTTACGTCATAGCTTTAGCCCCGCCCTACACGAGCTTACACGAAGTGTAGCTCAGTGTAGGTTAAAAAAATAACCCTGGTAATCCTTGGCCCAGTAGGCATAGATAGCAGTGGTTTTCCTCAGAAAATCATGAGCTAACGCGTGGCGCCAAATTTGAAAACGCAGCATGGCGCGAAGTTTGAAAACTAAAAAGGGTTTATGGGGTTTTAACGTCCCAAAGCGACTCAGGCTATGAGAGACGCCGTAGTGAAGGGCTCGGGAAATTTCGACCACCTGGGGTTCTTTAACGTGCACTGACATCGCTCAGTACACGGGCCTCTAGAATTTCGCCTCCATCAAAATTCAACCGCCGCGGCCGGAATCGAACCCGCGTCTTTCGAGCCAGCAGCCGAGCACCATGACCACTCAGCCACTGCGGCGGCGAAAACTAAAAATGGCCAATTGATGGAACTTGATTAAGCAAGACAAAATGGTTGTGGTAATTGGGAAATTGGATGAATTTACATCAGTGCTTAATCGAGTAAATGTGAGGAGAAGGGACAAGTGAGGGCAAAGAGAAACTAGGAGGCGTCAATGCTTTCGCATTCCTCCAGTGCGGGTTACCGCATTGACCTCAAACGTTTTTTCTGCTCCAACATGGCTGACCCTACTGCATCATTCAATACAGTTTATTCGCTAGTTTTCCATCTGGTCAGCCTAAAAACATGGCGCTTGTTGGCTGACCTGGAAATTGGTGGATACTAATCCATCAGCTACAAAGGCACGATGATTATGCAAAGCATTTGTCGGTCAGAAAGCAGCATACCGTCCTGCCCGACAAAAAAGAGTAATAATCGAGGAAAAAAATCGCGACCAACGTGACGTCGGCTCTAATGTGCTTCGTGACGTGCTCTCGCACGAAATGCGATCTGCAGTGTAACCCTTCCCCCCCCCCCCCCCAAAAAAAAAAAAACGCTGAGGCAGCGATCGAATACCGAGCGTTAACACACCGAACATAGGTCGCCGGTTCGAATCTCTGCCGCGAACTAGACTCGTAACTAGTAAGTTTATGCTGCACGAAACGCGAAATCGTATGCAACCACCCCAACACTCTGCGACAAACGGTTTAGCCGCAATGTTCATATTAATATTCGTAAAGGCGTGGAATTGGTGGTACATAGGTCGGCGGTTCGACTCCCTGCCGTGAGCTAGGCTCTAACTTAACTAGTAAGTTTATGCTGCACGAAACGCTAAATCTTATCACACCATCCGAAACATTCTGCGGGAAACGGCTGGCCCACAAATTTTACACGAATGTCGGGACTAAGTGGCCCGACTTTTACGCCAGACATACATACATACATATATATACACACAAAACCTTTCCATGGCAAAACAAAACCATGGTCTTGGAGTACCTTCAGAACAATCATCCTGGTAACTGTCATGTGTTCAGCGTGGACGTCGAGGATGGACTATTCTTTTTTTTTTATTCGAGAAGTGCGCCATGAGGCATAAGTTGAAGAAAGGAAAGGGGGGAAGGAATGCACGGGATTGAAAGTTAAAAGAAGGAGTGAAGAACCGTTGCGCTGAGGTAGTCGCAGAGGTTGCTAATGAAACGGTTGTCCATAGTCCACTTCACGAAGTCACTTTCGCGGTTCCACCGCAGGCCCACCTCCCTGAGGAGCCGTTTTCTGATAGCAGCCGTCGCTGGGCACGTCCACAACAAGTGCCGCACATCACAAATGTCCGGTGCAGCTCTACAGTGAGGGCACCTGTCAGGTACTGGCAGATCTTTGGCACGCTACCGATGACGGACAGATGGTGTCAGAGCCGCCCCTGCCCGAATCCGGCGCACGGATACCTCCTACTGCCGAGTAAGATTACGGGGGAGAGGGTGCGAACACGGAGGAATTAGAGCGCGTGTTCGCTGGCGCAGAACTTCGGAATCGGAAACGGGACAGGAACGGATCTGGGGGAAGAGCGGAAGGTGGCGGATCGTCTAATGTATGAAGATGAGTCATAGCATCCGCTTGAATGTTATGTGGACTTTGGGCATGGCCGCGAACCCAGTGTATGCGCACCGGACATGGATACTTTGCGCAGAGCACATGAATAGATTGTGAAATCTGGAACGTTCGTCGAACAGCCTTAAGCTGTTTAAGGGCGGCGCGGGAGTCGGTGTAAATATGAACTGTATTGAATGTTGGAACGAGCGGAAGGGAAGCAATGGCATTATAAATGGCTTGAAGTTCCAATGCCAGGGGAGTGCACGTATCCGCAGTATACGTCGCGCGAGAGTTGAGATGCGGATGAGATGGACTATACACAGCAGTAACTCCCCTCTCTGCAGAATGTGATGCATCCGTGTATAATATGCACCCTTCAGGCAGATACGCTGCTGATACCCACGGGTAAACAGTGGGGCGATTGTCAGTGAGCTGGCAATAGGACCACGGTGGAAGTGTCTTTAAACGGCGAAGTTTGAGAGACTGTTTTCGAGCTCTATTTGCCACCCGTTGGTCGATGATTTCACTGAGTGTATTAAGTTGGGCGAACTCCTCTAGCACAGGTATGGGTGTTAAACGAGGCAGATATGTTATGACGCGCATAGCCTCACGATTGATAGCTTCAAGGGAGTCCCACTGTCTGCGGGTGAGACGTTGAAATTGTGCCTGATATACTATCCGTGGCTGAAGGATAGAGCGCACAAGCTGGTGGGCCGTATGAGCACGTGCGCCACCAGAGCGCATAGCTATGCGACGAATCAGACCTAGAGTAGCGTGAGCCGATTTACGGGTGGCTGTCAGCCACGGGGTGCCAGTCCCAGATGTATGGAGGAGAAGACCAAGAGTACGAACAGTTTCTGCCTGAGGAATCAGAGAATTATGTACCGTAAAATTTAAAGGGGGAGCTTTCCGTAAGGCGGCTTTATTTCCAATTCGAATGAAACATGATTTAGTAGGAGAGAGTGTTAGACCCAGAGGTGGGAGGCGAGATGTCAATACATCCAGCGCGTGTTGAAGGACCGACTGATGAATAGACGCATCTGGATGACGGCACCACAAGGTGATATCATCGGCATATGCAAGCACGCGGATAGAAGGAATGGTCTCTAGGGCTCGAACAAGAGGAATTAAAGCCACATTAAATAATGTGGGGGCGAGAACGGAGCCCTGCGGCACTCCTCTATTGGAAGTGAAATTACCAAAGGGCTTTCCGTGGACACGCACGCTGAAGGTTCGATTTGCTAAAAAGGCGTGAATGGAGAGGAGGAACCGGTGAGGGAGACCAAGAGTTTGAAGGGAGGCAAGAATGGCAGAGTGAAGGATGTTATCATATGCCTTTGTTATGTCTGTAGCGATTACGGTTCGTACAAGGTGACTCTGCGGAGAGTGGGCAAGCACGTCAGCAGCCAAAGTAGCAAGGCCGTCCTCCGTTCCAATTTGTGGGCGGAAACCAATTTGGGAATCTGGGTAACAATCATGGGATTCCAGCCACCACGACAAGCGTGCGGTTAGAATGTTTTCATAAAGCTTGCAGATGGTAGGCGTAAGGGAAATTGGACGAGGGGCCGAGAGAGATACTGGAGGCTGACCTGACTTGGGTATTTGAATGCTTCCAGTCTTCCGGCATGACGCCAGAAAGCCACACTTCGTTAAAAGTGTCAAGTAGGGTTTGCAAAGCCCTCCCTTCCAAGTTACGGAATAAGGAGTTAGGTATGCCGTCGTGCCCGGGAGTAGTGGTGGTTTTTAAACGTTCAATGCAGGCCAGCAGCTCTGCCATGGTGAGGTCAGAAGTAATCCCATCTGGGGGCTCTGTTACCGATAAGTCAGGTGGAGACGTAGCGGTGCAGTCATGGTTTGGAAAAAATTGACGGGCCGCTTGTTGTGCAAATGTGTCCTCATCCACATTTAGCGCGAGGCGAATGCTCTCTGTGTAATCTGCAACCTGAGAAGGGCGCTCCATGGCGTGAAACACTCTCCAAAGATGTCGATTGTCCTGCGTAGAGGACAGGCGGGCACACCATGCAGCCCAGCGTTGCCTGCCTAGCCGCTTTGCGTAGCGCCGCGCCCGTGCGGTAGCGCGGTGAAGAGTAGGAAGAGCCGAAGGGTCATTGGGGTGACGAGTAGCGTAAAGATCCGCCTGGCGACGAAGAGCCCACAGATTCAAGAGATGTATGTCCGGGTTTGGGTCGTCTTCATTTACAGTAGTGGTAATAGTGTGAGTAGCGAGAACAGCAGAGAGAGTAGACAATGCTGAAGAGGGGTTGAATGTCTGCGCGTACAGCGTCCCATGATGTTATTCGTACAGTGTGGCGTATTTTCCGTAGACGCGTAGGCGTGAGGGAGATAAAAATAGGGCTGTGATCGCTACCCCAAGTATCAGAATCAACAGCCCAACGAGGGTTACCGGGGCCTAACCACCAAGTCAAATCAGGTGAATACGGGCCACCTCGTGGGCGGGTAGAAGTATTCGGGTGGTTTAAAAGTTGAAAGGAATGATCCGAAAAGCTCCCTTGGATGTGTGCACCCCTTGAGGAATCCGATGGGTAACCCCACGCAGTGTGTGCGCCGTTGAAGTCACCACCAACTAGAATAGGGATACCCGAGTTGGTAGAACGTAGAAAACGAACCCATCCCAGATTGGGAGATTCGGAGCCAGGACGACTATAAAAAGGAACTAGAATAAGGGGTGTGCGCGCAGGTTTTACGAGAAGGGCGACAACCTCTTGACGTGTGTTGCACCATCGTGAAAGGTCGAGCGGTGTGTGCGGAACTGAACTGTGAATATAAATTGCAGATTTACCTGGGCTGAGGGAGGAGGCGGTGCGACGGCGATCAGGGATAGAGGGTGAATGGTATGCGCAGAAACCTGAAAGGCGTGGGAGTGCATTATGCTCTTGCAGTAGGAACGCCCATGCCCTCAGCTTTCCTTCGCGAAGGCGGATGTTCACTTCAGAGGCCTTATTAGCGAATCCTCGACAGTTCCACTGCACCACCACTGATGATGATGCGCTATCCATGACGAGGCCGAAGAGCTTCCACGATGAGGGATGTCACCTGCTTCATCAGCGCTAATATCTTATCCACTGTCGGGGTAGTCACGGCTAACAGGTGGTCGGCACCTGATTGTGGGCCAGTGCTTACCCTAGGTGATTCCTCTGATGATTGCTCCCGAGTTATTAGAATTCTTCGAGAGGATTGAGAACGACGCTGTTCCCGGCGTTGGGCGAGTTCGTCTAGTCGGCGGCGAGCCTCCGCGATTGCATTGCCTAAAGCTGTGTCTTCATCTGTGGTATCCACATGTGATGGATGCACTGGACGTTTTGGCGTACCATTTGATCCGGGAAGGGGAGCCGCTTGTGCATATGTACATACGCTGGTGAGGAGACGTATGGTGAGCAGCGGGCTCAGATAAAGGAAGTTCAGGGAAGTCGTCGTCACATGCGAGAGCTGCAAAGCGATTACTTGTAGGAACATTCATTTTTGCAGGCGACTTGTGAAACTTCTTCGCTTGCTTCTTCTTTGGACAAGCGGGGGAGCGAATGTCATGGTCCGGCGATGTGCACAGGGCACAATGAACTGTTGGTTCATTCATGTCGGCCACAGCTGCTGGATTAGGGCAGGTATTTTGCATATGTCCTTCTTTGTGGCAGTGATAAAAAATACGACGAGGTCGGAAGGGCTGTGGTTTGACGATCGCACCGTAGTAGGTACGGTACTTCGGGAGAGTCAACGGGCCTTGCAGGATGAGCAGGTATGAGCCCCGGCGACCCATAGGCCGTGCTTGCAGTACAACACGAGTTGAGCAGCGAATATTTGCGCGCACCTCCTCGGGAGGGCTCGTGCTGTCGACATGATAAACCATGCAGCGGAGTGTGTCAGGACCAGATGCAAAATATATTTGCACCGGGACATGCTTGCTGTCATCCAGGGGGATCCGCGTAACTGCGCAAATTTTCTGGGCGTCCATCAAGGATGACAAGTTTACCGTGATGGTGTTCGATGGGCGATGGACGACAAACCCGCAGTAGTTCGAAGAGCCAAGAGCATGGTCAATTGTGGCTTGAACATTCCGGGCAGGGATGGCAGTCATATCAAAGCGCAATGTAGGCTTGATGGTAACGCGGAACGAGTTCGCAGCAGGCGGAAGAGAGCCTTGACTCACGGGAGGCATCTGTGGAGGAGGCTCAGACGCTGGTGACGGCCCTTGGTGGGAATACTGAACTGGCGCGACGGGCACAGTTTCTTGAGGGAGTGCCACGGGCACGGAGGTGGTGGAGCAGTCCGTGTGACAGGCCAAAGTCGTAGCATCGGAAGACGGCGCAGGCTGGAGGCCCAGAGACGCTGACGATTGCGTGGACGTGGAGGCTGCGTCAGGTGGCAACACAGCGGGCATCCGCGTAGCTGTCGTCGACAACGCAGAATCCATGCAGACGCGTAGCGCGGCCTCGCTCGGCAGCGCCGAGCTAAGCCTAGCTTGCCCCTGAGGGTTCCGGTTGGGCTTTCTCACTTGAGAATGCGGCCACCGTGCTGGGAATTTCTCCGCAGGGGCGTCGTCAGCATTCGGTCTCACGGAGGGCACTGTCCGACCCACGCCACACGCGAGAAGACAGCGAAAAGCGAAAACACAAACCTAGAAGCAGACACGTAGCCACCCACTAGGTCTTCGTCTTCTTCTTCTTCTTCATGGACTATTCGATTCCTCATGAGTGTTTGCTGCGCTTTGTAAGGGAATGAATAAGTGAGGACAATGACGAAGTGCGCTTCCGCAATGTTTGCGGTGTATCTGTTGGTACTTATAAAGCCTTTGCCCGTAAAGTTCCGAGACTGATCCCATTAAAAAAAAATGCGGTAACATTGAAATCATTTGTGCAGCACCCCTTCGAAATAGTCTCCCTTTCAGTCTATACATAGCTTCCAACGCTTCTTGAGGTGTTGGAAACAGTTGGAAAATCATTCTTTTGGCAGGGCTGTCAGCTCCCTTGTCGTGGCGCATTGAATGGCATCCATGCTCCCCATCCAGCGACCTTTCAGGGCTCTCTTCAACCGAGGGAACAGGAAATAATCGCATGGGGAGAAGTCAGGCGAGTATGGCGGATGAGAAGTACAGTAATGCTGTGCTTGGCGAGAAATTTTGTCACGTTGGGAGCAGTGTGCGGCCTTGCGTTATCGTGGAGAAGGCTCCATTGTCCAGATGCCCGTAAGTCGGGGCGACGGCACGCGGATGTAAAACACCTGATTCACCGTCTGCCCTTGTGGGACGAACTCGTGGTGTATGACACCTCTGGCATCGAAAAAAACTATCAGCATCGTTTTTGTTTGGTCTTCTGTCGCCGCACCTTTCTCGACGCCGGAGAGCTTGTGGACCGCCATTCGGCGCTCTGCCTCTTTTTTGGAGGATCGTATTGAAAACACCATGTTTCGTCTTCAGCAATGATGCTGTCGACGAATGTAGCATCCTTCTCTGCGCTCACTGATGCCCGCGTGTCCTTCTGGTCCTGTGTGAGGGAGTGCGGCACAAGTCTGGCAGTCAGCTTTCGTTTCCCCAAGTTCTCACGCAAAATTTGGTGGCACATTGTCTTACTGATGTCGAGAGCATCTGATAGCATGCGGACTGTAATGGTGCGGTCTTGCTGTACGATTTCCCTGATCCGAGCCACGTTGTTTTCATTCAGTGAGGTTGGAGGGCGCCCCTTCCTTGTGTTGTCTAAAGCCCCTTGATATTGAAAGTAGCGACACTCTCCTCCACTCTCTTGTTTTCCTCCTCGATTATCCTCGCCCGCCGGCTGTGCGCGCTGCGCACGGCACGCTTCGCAGGACATCGCGCGCTTGCCGGACCGATGTGTCCGCTGGCACACATGAGCGCGACGAAGTTTGCGCTTTTTGCACGCTCTATTGTTAAACACAACCACAAGAAAGTGATGCGACATGCGTAACTCTTCCGCGAGCCACATTTATCACCTTGTTCGAGCAATGAAAGCGCTAAACGTGAGCGCTTGCGGCGAGAACAACCAAAGCGCACTCCGTCCTCCTCAATAGGGCGGAGTTATTAGCATAAGATTTACGTTACTTTTGTATATTCAATATTTTTCAGCACAATGACGGCCCGCTAAATGTACATTTTACCTAGCACAACATTTTCGCGAAAGCACTGTTTATGACGCTGTTCTTCAGCAATCGAGCGAAGTAAAGATTGCGGTAATTTGGGTGAAGATGTTGCACGAGTTAGTGAGTTGCTGCGAAAATGCTGGGAAATATTTTTAATGCGCGTTATGCATTTGTTAGCAGGTTTCAGACCGAAAATTTTAAGCTTGGCTCCTCGGAGTGGTACACACGCCGCGGCTTTATTGCCTGGTCATTACAACTTTCCCGGCTGCTTGAAAGATTTATTTCCTGTTTTTTCGTCGACTTTATCAACTACTGCAGAAGTGAGCCTGTCCAAGGGTATGGCTTAAAATTTTTGCGCGATTGCAGGTGTTAACAGAAGACTTTATTAAGTGACGGAAAGGTATGATATTCTCTTGATGACTCATCTACGCTAATCCCTGGAATGCATTCAAGGAATGCTTAAGATGCCCGTGCTGAATCAATATTCAGCGCTGTAAAGTGCGATCAGAAATGATGAATTCATTCCGTGACTGACTCTCTACGGAAACGATTCGTACTATCTTACAGACTGTCGGAGTTAAAGATCTGAGGTTATTTTGAAAAGCCACCATTCAATGCAGTGTACCATAGCAATTTCTCCTGCGACAAGTCAAAAGTCGTTCTAAAACGTACCTGTTCTGTGACTCGCTCAAGTGGCTTTCGATCTCGGAATCGCGGCAGAGTTTCGCGCAGGTCGCGACAGTGGAACGAACGCCTTAATCGCTCTAAAGATTAACATCTCCCTATCATCCCTAGACAGACGATGGTATAACGCCGTTAAAGCTACCACGCTAGAAATCTGGGGCACACGGGAAAGAGACTGCCGTACATGCTACGAAAATCAACATGTTTTTCATTTTGCACCAGGTCAGGATCACGCGTATTTACTAGCAAAAAAAAAATTAACGTCGACCTTGCAAACGTTTTTCGCGGAAACCGACACTGAGATTCGGGAATTAAAGTGGATATAGTAAGGCGTAA